>NC_053168.1:92996651-93066651 GCF_016835505.1 Polypterus senegalus
TTCTTATAAGCCGTCCCATGGGCAAAAGCCTGTTCTAAGGTTTGAGTCCGTGGTGTATTTTGAGCACCTGACGGCTCTTTTTTGCCTCTCAGTTGTAAACTCTCTGCATGCTCGCTTACGTGCTTTTTGCGGAGGTGGTAGAAGAGGTTTGTCGTGTTGGAGTCTGTGGTAGCGATCGGTTTGCAGCATAATTTGTACAGTACCGTTTTCTGGTTAGTGTCAGACTCTTCAAATCCAAACCATCTCCATACTACAGAGGTAGCCCCTCGTTTAGGAACAAGGTCCTTCTGTGTGGAGCTACCTGGTGTTGCCTCGTCTTCATCAGCCATGCTAGTGTGTCTGCATCCACGTGGTGGCCATCAAAACAATGAAAAAAATATTGCCGTAAACAGTTTATTTTGCGACACCACGAAACAAACGATAGCGTAATGTGCAGCGATAGCGATATTGTCATCCGATATATATCGTTATATCGAACAGCCCTATTTTTGGAAGCACCGCAATAAAGCGGCATTTCTTAGAGGTGCGTCCGTATCCACTAGGCAAACAGCTTCTGTGCAAACAGCACCTCTGCTCACACCCCGTCCGTCAGGCGCAGAGAATGTCAGAGAGGATGAGATAGAGGCAGAGACAAGCAAAGAATCAAGCACCACGCGGGAAGCATACTGTATCTTCTAGCATTGAGGAGTTTTAGTTAATATATAATACATGCTCTGATTGGGTAGCTTCTAAGTCATCTGCCAATAGCGTCCCTTGTATGAAATCAACTGGGCAAACAAACTGAGGAAGCATGTACCATAAATTAAAAGACCCATTGTCCGCAGAAAGCGAACCAGCGAAAAATCCGTGATATATATTTAGATGTGCTTACATTTAAAATCCGCGATAGTGAAGCCGCGAAAGTTGAAGCGCGATATAGCGAGGGATTACTGTAAACACTTTCACAAAAGGTGCAAGTACAATACGGAATCTTCTGTGGTGCTGTGGGTAGAACTACCGTTTTTGAGTAGTGAGCTGCTCTTATTGTTAATATTTGCAAAATAAAAACATACATTTGATTTGTGTCTGTAATAGCCGGTGTAAATTTATACCACTAGCATTTTTTCATTCACTTTTATTCTCTCAGTTGCAATCATGATACAACACCCACCCCCTGTCTAACGCAGATATTTTTTATCTGAAACTGTGAATAACTGTAGATATGAGGGGTGTTTTGAGACCGTGGAACTGGAAATCAATGCAGATATACTGTACAAGGCATGCACGGGGGGGGGGCACTGAAAAAACAGTGTTCATGGCTCACCTTGCAGATGAACTTCGGCATCGCTTCTTACAAGAAAATAAGAAGATAAAGATAAAGCAAAAGAGAATGCAATATCAACAAGCTTCTGTTCCAAGACTGCTGCTACCCCAGCCCCTTCAGTGTAATAATCGCAGCACAGAGAGAAGTGTGTACATTGCAACAGGTACACATGTCATCAACGTAGAAAGGACGGTCCTTGGGTGTGTGGGAACTGTTAACATTTGAATCTGATGATTGCATATACTGTAGTGTGGACGTTACCTCTCTGTACTATTATTTCCTCTATGTCCTGGAGTACAAAAGAAACAGTACCGTGCACCAAAATGAGGAGACTGCATGGACAAGATCCAGAAAAAAAAAAAACACGGTCACTGATTACAAGTGCAAGAAGTTGTGTGAATAAATATGAATAATGTTGCATCAGTGTCACAGTGTTTTCCAAAATGTACTATACAGATCATAAAATTAGTTATTCCAAATATCATATATACCTATGTCTCTGTTTTTATGTGAGTGCGGCTTTGACATCATGGACCATAAGGTGTATACTAATTCAGTGTGAGCAGGAACACACAAAACTGAATAAAAAAGAATTCAAGTGACGGTGAGATACGAAGAAGGCAGATTCACCAGTGTTTGTGTGTCAGCTTTTATCCCTCCAGATCAGAGAATTTCCAGTTCCATTGTCTCAAAACATCACTCACATCTATAGTTTCAGATAAAAAGTAACCGCATCAGATGTGGGGTGGGGGGTCGATGTTGTATTGTGATTGTGACTGAGAGAATAAAAGTGAAAGAGAAAAAAATGCTTACACTTACAAGTGGTATAAATTTACACCAGCTGTTACAGACACAAATCAAATGTATATTTTCATTGTGTAATATTAACAACTAGCAAATTACCCCCGCTTCGCAGCGGCAAAGTACTGCCTTAAAATTTTTATTAAGAAGAAAATTAAACCTTTTTAAACTGAGGGAAAATATACCAATAATTATTTGTTAAGGATCTCTTTGTATACCACATTGTGAGTTCGGCCCTCCGGTTGTAATATGACCAAGCTGTGCGCTGAGCTTACTCTTGAGCATGCAACGTACAGTTGGCCATGTGAACAGTAATCTTGTTTCAAATCTCACAGCTTGGATTGTTGCTGTCATAATCGGTTTGAGTTTCATGGTTTGTTTCAATTACGACAGTATTTGTAGGACTTGTGTTGAAGAAACATTCGGCATCTGTCAAGCATTGTAATTATACAACCGGTTTTATCGATAACTTTACATCCAGCTTTTGAGAGTTTAAACATTCATAAACATCAAAGTGTCCACTACTGAAATCGTCACCTGTCAATCTAAGATGTTTAAGAGGCATTGGCAGTTGTCAAATGGTGTAAAATATTTGGCCATTTCGGTACACTTGAAAGCGACAACTGAACAATTCACCGGCAGCCATTAACTCGCATGCAGATGCATAGGTGAAGGGCTTAAGCATTTCACTCTTCTAGTGCTCCTGTGTAGAATAATTATCTCCTGTACCGTCATCAGTCCACACCTTGAACCTGTCTCAGTCATTCAATACATAAGACACAATGTTCCTCCGGATATCAAGAGTGAGCCTGATATGGCCGTGCAATATGTAACAAAGAGAATGGAAAAGGTAGGTGCCATCTCCGGGCATAGAAACCACTCGGTAAGTGACAGTTCTTTGATCGATGGTGATCACCTCGATAGACATGGTAATGGGGGTACGGTTGGAATGATAAAGGAAGTGGGTACCTGAACAATGTAAAGTAAGTCTAAAATACCTAAACAATTACTATAATCGTAATAAATGAACAATAAAACAGAGGAGAAGCTGTGGATTAAATAAAAAGGCTGTAGTTATCAGCAGGGAGATGTGAATCTTGTGGCGAAGCAAGGAAGGGAATGTAGAGACTGGAGCGACGGACAGCCTTATATAGGCAGGCAGCCAACAACATGGGAGGCGTTGGAATGGGGGACCCAACGCCGCCTCACACGGTGACTGAGCTGCAAGCTATGGACGTGTATATGTACGTAAGTAGGATTCAGTTAGCGTTGGGAACCTGCGTACCAAATGTCTTGAAGATGGGCCCATAAGTAACAAAGACCGTTGAAAAGTTCAATATGGCGGTGCGACAGTGGCATCATACCACCGAAATAAGTACGTACATTGGTTTCGGTTAGCGCAGGGAAGCCGCCTACCAAATTTCGTGAAGATGGGGCCATGAATCGTTGTTGACCGTTATGACCGTTGCGCGTAGAATTTCGAAATTAAACCTGCTTAACTTTTGTAAGTAAGCTGTAAGGAATGAGCCTGCCAAATTTCAGCCTTCTACCTACATGGCAAGTTTGAGAATTAGTGACGTTGGAAAGTTCAATATGGCGGCCGACAGTGGCGTCATATCACTGAAATAAGTATGTACATTGGTTTTGGTTAGTGCAGTGAAGCCACCTACCAAATTTCGTGAAGATGGGGCCATAAATAAGAAAGTTCAACATGGCGGACGTTGTCGACCGTTATCGACCGTTATGACCGTTACGTGTAGAATTTCAAGATGAAACCTGCTTAACTTTTGTAAGTACGCTGTAAGGAATAAGCCTGCCAAATTTCAGCCTTCTACCTACACGGGAAGTTGGAGAATTAGTGATAAGTCAGTCAGTCAGAGTGAGGGCTTTGCCTTTTATTAGTATAGATAAGAGCAGTTCACTACTCAAAACTGTAAATTTGCCACAGAGCTGGTTTCAAACTCACGACCTCCGGATTATAAGTCGGTAGTTCTAACCACAACACCACAGAAGCTGCCGTATTGTACTTGCACCTTTTGTAAAAGTGTTTATTTGATATTTGGCCATCAGTCTATACACATTATACAGTTCATTTCTACATTTTGTCATATATTACTAAAATATGAAAAACATTTCTGTTTTAACGATGTGTTTACATAGGTTGTTGTAGAAACAAAACACACCTTACAATTCTGAGTAGCTCACTCCAAGATAATCAATCAAGGCAGGAACTGGGAGAACTTCTTGCCTGTTCTGAGGTGGTGGGGGGATGGTATAGCAGGCTGCTTGGGCTTATTGACGCATGTAGAAGACAAAAGACGCTGATGGAGAGGTGCGAAGGGATTTAAGGTGGACCGGATTTACGAGTTTTTTTTTTTTTGTTGTCTGTGGTAATTGTAGTGTTAAAGGTCTCCTAACACTCACAGCTTGCTATAGTCTTTGCAAGAGATTCCTAGAAAGATTTCTGACATTTTAAAGGGAACATTTCCAATTATTTCTGGTGCACCATAGCACTCATTTTTAGTGCTGGGCGGTATGACCAAAATTCTATATCAGGGTATTTTTCTAAATTATACTGGTTTCATGGTATTCGATGGTATTTTTTTCCCATGCATGAGTGGATGTTCGCCTCATTTTCCAGTGCAATTACTACAGTAGACTGCCCAAGAACAACCTATTCCACTGTCATGAGAATTGTACATTATACTAAAAAAAATTTGATGTGCGCACAAGTATTAATACAGGTTTGCATGGCTCCATAAAGTGATAGTTTTCAAGGGGATGGCACTAATGAAGAAAAGGAATCGCATTGCAGATGCAGTCAAAATATACACTCACCTAAAGGATTATTAGGAACACCATACTAATACGGTGTTTGACCCCTTTCGCCTTCAGAACTGCCTTAATTCTATGTGGCATTGACTCAACAAGGTGCTGAAAGCATTCTTTAGAAATGTTGGCCCATATTGATAGGATAGCATGTTGCAGTTGATGGAGATTTGTGGGATGCACATCCAGGGCACGAAGCTCCCGGTCCACCACATCCCAAAGATGCTCTATTGGGTTGAGATCTGGTGACTGTGGGGGCCATTTTAGTACAATAAACTCATTGTCATGTTCAAGAAACCAATTTGAAATGATTCGAGCTTTGTGACATGGTGCATTATCCTGCTGGAAGTAGCCATCAGAGGATGGGTACAGTACATGGTGGTCATAAAGGGATGGACATGGTCAGAAACAATGCTCAGGTAGCCCGTGGCATTTAAGCGATGCCCAATTGGCACTAAGGGGCCTAAAGTGTGCTAAGAAAACATCCCCCACACCATTACACCACCACCACCAGCCTGCACAGTGGTAACAAGGCATGATGGATCTATGTTCTCATTCTGTTTACGCCAAATTCTGACTCTACCATTTGAATGTTTCAACAGAAATCGCGACTCATCAGACCAGGCAACATTTTTTCTGTCTTCAACTGTCCAATTTTGGTGAGCTTGTGCAAATTGTAGCCTCTTTTTCCTATTTGTAGTGGAGATGAGTGGTACCCGGTGGGGTCTTCTGCTGTTGTAGCCTCAAGGTTGCGCGTGTTGTGGCTTCACAAATGCTTTGCTGCATACCTCGGTTGTAACGAGTGGTTATTTCAGTCAAAGTTGCTCTTCTATCAGCTTGAATCAGTCGGCCCATTCTCCTCTGACCTCTAGCATCAACAAGGCATTTTCGCCCACAGGACTGCCACATACTGGATGTTTTTCCCTTTTCACACCATTCTTTGTAAACCCTAGAAATGGTTGTGCGTGAAAATCCCAGTAACTGAGCAGATTGTGAAATACTCAGACCGGCCCGTCTGGCACCAACAACCATGCCACGCTCAAAATTGCTTAAATCACCTTTCTCTTCCATTCTGACATTCAGTTTGCAGTTCAGGAGATTGTCTTGACCAGGACCACACCTCTAAATGCATTGAAGCAACTGCCATGTGATTGATTGATTAGATAATTGCATTAATGAGAAATTGAACAGGTGTTCCTAATAATCCTTTAGGTGAGTGTATAAACTTTTTATTGATTGATCAAATTTTGCAAACAACTTAAACTAAAATTTTGACAACATATTTTTAACCATCCAAAGAGGCATTTAGACTTAGTAAAATATCCAGAGGTGCTTGTTAAAAGTTGTGCTGCACTGAACTTGTCTTAGAAAAGGAATAAATAGTAAATATTTTTTGTAAACCAACTATACTTTTTGTTAATGTTAACAATCTCTGTCCACTGACGCATTAAAGTGACTTTTTAAACACCTTTACCATCATTAAACTGCCTAATATTTAAACTAATAAATAATAAAATAAAAGTGCAACTTCCAGTAATAATACTATTACTTCAAGTCCAGGTACATTACACAGTATTCACCAAATAAAAATAAAATAAAGCAAGTGCAACTTGGTGATGTCGTCTTTACCAACTGAACTATCATTAAGGCAAATTGCATTAATATGGACCTTGCTTCAAGCTAAGCTATATACATCTATATAATTCACTAAGGCAAGACACCCATGGAAAGCACGCCGGAAGGGCCGTGGATTCACTAAGACGCCGACAAGTAAGACACCATGGCGCACGCAGGGAGGAGCCACGCCCACCAACTCCAAGACCATTGGATACGACGACAACTTGCAGAGCCACGCCCACCAACTCAGCGCGACGAAACAGAAAGAACAGTGTCATTTATATTCGTCTGTCGTAGAGGCTTCATGTACCTCCGAGCCACCTTGACTGTTCATAGAGGCATGTTTCTCGCGGAGGTGAATCGCCATATGCACCGTGTAAAACGGTTTGCGAGGGGTGGTATCCCATGGGATCCTTAAAACAATCCTTTACAAGTGAGGTTAAAACACAATGAAGTAAGCAGTCTTTAAAAACCGAGTTTTCGGTTACGACGCACAACCGCGTGCACCATAGCAAACTGTTTTACACGCTACATACAGCAATTCGCATCCGCGACAAACGTGCATCGTCTTCACTCACGGATAATTATATGTTGCTCTCTCCAGAGTTCCATCTTTTCATTCACTTTCTGTTGTATCCTCAAACCCTCCCTTTTTAGACAACTGTGTCTTTCCAGAAGTGTTCAACCGTCAATAAATAAATATGCGGCGTTTGTTATGCCGTGGGTTCACTATTGTGTTGTATTTTGCTCTCTCCAGAATTCCATCTTTTCATTCACTTACTGTTGTATTCTCACACCAACCCGTTTTAGACAACTGTGTCTTTCCAGAAGTGTTTAGCATTCAATAAATAATTATGCATGGGATTGAGCGTGTGTCTACACAGCGCAGAGAGGCGTGAGTAAGCCGTTGAACCCCATTCGGGCTGCAAACCGTGGAATTCCCACTAAGTGCGACTCATATGCTCCCACTGGTTGTGTCCCTACTCTTTGTGCACACCCCCCTCCCACCTCGCTATTACCCAGGTCGGGTGTCTTGGTGGATTATATTTAGAAAAGCAGCCAGCGACTCAAGTAACGAGTTGGAGGTGAGCACATGAGCGGGCAGTACATACTGAACGAGAATTCAGGAGACTAGCATGATGGAGGGAGCTGAATGGATGTCCTTCTCCTCTCCTCCCGTTCCACACTCCACTCCGTGCACCCCCATCCCTCCGTCTGGCAAGAGAAGGCGCGATTGCGGTCCGCCAGTTTTCAGTCACGGACGATTGTGTGTTGGTTTGTTCCGTGCATTGTTACAATGTTGCTTTTCTTGCTGATTTATTACATTACCGATTTTTCAAATGTTAATTTTCTCCCTGTGCTTAAAAATCATTAAAAAACCGGCCTGATTATATGGCCTATGGTACGCCGTGGGTTGGATAGTAAATAATAAAACTGCAACTTGCATTCATAATGCTGTTCATGGTATAGACCTACAGAATCGTATTAGGGCCATGGTGAAGAAAAAAAAAATACGGACACGGAAGAAAGCTGCAAACTTATCTTATGGCGTGTGCCTCTCTGCCTTTTGCAGGCACCCTACAGTCCATTATTCAGTGCGTTTACATGCACACTGATAATCGAATTAAGGTGAATTACCCAATTAAGCCAGACATCTGATTTCTCAATAATCTGCATTTACATGCACAAGTAATCTTTTGGAGTTCTTCTTTGGCAAAACACTGTCATTAATCCGTGCAAATAAGAGCTAAATGTCATAATTTGCTGCCGTGAATCACAAAATAAGCATGAGACTGTGATAATTTTTTTGTGTTTTATAAATGTTAGTCAAAATGATACTTTATAGGTTTCTGCTCCTGGATTGCATGCAGCAAACTCTTTCCCGCTTGGCTGTGCGGATAAACCCGGTAAAGGACCCGGTACTTGTGCTTTTTACTAAGTGCTGCTGGAATAATAATAGCCAGATATTTTTACTTCAGTTTAATAAGTATTGAGTTAGGTACTTGGTGCTTTAGAAAGTTATTAATAATAACAATAATAATAATATCAAGTTGTAATGTGTTACCCTGTTGCTCTTGATTTTGTATTGCTGAATTTAGTACTGTACTTTCAGCTCATCAACACAAATTTAGCCATTTCTGAAAACAAAGAGCTTATTTCACCTAGGAGAAGTAATAAAGTGATTACTTGAACAGTTGCCTCTGGAAATATATTTTGTGAATGCTTCTGCCTGTGGCTGGCAAAAACGTGTGCAAAGAAAAATACATTCACATGTTGACAAAGTGCAACAGATATGCACAGGCTGCAAAATCCTTAACAAGCTGATTAAGGCTTTACATGGCATTTGATAGTGTTTTTGGACTTTATAGTTTTACGACCATTGTCCAATTTCAAGAGCCAGCTCCTCTCAGAAGCCATCAGGTTGCTTTAGGGCATGGCTGAATGTAAGTGTACCTTCACTGTGTGCTTCAGCAAGTATCCTGACTTGCTCCCCAAATAGTTTTCAGACCCTTTTGAAGGTTGTGGGGGGAAGACTCCTTGATCTAGGACACAGTCATGCAGTACTCAGATCACCACCCAAAATGCCATGATACCCACACAAATACATTGAGTAATGATGTGCTGCAGACACAAAAATAATTCAGGCTTTTGATTCCTTCTGTCAAACAGTGTGTGAATTGATGCAGGCTTTATCTGCAGAACCGCCAGGCTCTAAGGGGTATCCACTGTCACCTGAAAGAGATCATGCAAGTTGTTTGTCATGTGCTTGTTTCCTTAGGAGGCATTAGCTCTCCGGAAATGTGTTCTTTTGAAATTGCAGCACATTAAGTAACTAAACAATATAGTAATATGACAGAAAAGGCGATATCCCTCCCATCGTGATTACGGCGGTACAAGAATCACATGAGGAAAATATACTTTAGCTTACATTTACTGACGGTTACAGGCTGGAAGCATATGACAAAGACTTTATTCAGGCGGGAATCTGGATCAACACAGTCTGCAATTTTTCGTCCCTATGCTGGGAGGGTTTTCGGGACTTTGCCGACACGTGCTTCAAAGGGTCTGGCTGTTGTCCAAGCCTTTAAATAATGTCTGCTTCACTTGCTGGTCTTCTCTGGTTTCCACACAAGGGCAGGAAAGACGTAACCCCACCTCCAAAAAGAATAGGACCATGCTCACACTGCAGTTCTTATTCTCCACACGAAGGAAGATTTTGTGCTGACAGAGGACAGAAATACACTGTTCTGTGTTTAGGCTGACTATACAATCCTCCAGTTGTCTTTGGCTATCTAGTCTATGCTTGGCTAGCAATTCTAAAGGCTGAGCACCTGTGTGCCAAACTTAGCATGCACATGTGAATGAAACCTCATAACAGTATTGTCCAGATATAGTGACATAAATATTAAAGAAAAATGTATTATAACAGTACTCAACTTAATAGAAATCATATCAATTAGGTATACTTTCCAAGAAACCAACTAACACACAGCATGACCCTGAATTCTGCTTCCCACACCACTGTTTGATAAAATATAGTTATCACGAGTCGGGCCACCTCGCAACAACGCTAGTCAGGCACATTTGGGGCATTACATGTTAGTTGTACTGTATGTTATTTGAGCGAAAGTGCTTTCTGTTTGCAAATGTAAATTCATTCTCTGAAGATATCTTTAGCACAACATTTGTTCTGATTACAGCAGAAAGATCAGCAGTAAAGTTGCCATTTTATGCTGGCTTGCACACTGGGACCATAAGTAAATTGAATGATTCTGGGCAGCATCTTAATTGTACCATCCTATAGAGAGGGCATGACACATCTATTTGCTCATCACCTGCCTAATACCATCCCTACAGTGAAGCATGGTTGTGGCATTGTCATGCTATGGGACTGCTTCTCAGTGATGGGGAGATTTGTAAGAATGTAGGGGAGAATGAATTCCACCAAATACAGAGAGAAGTCCTTGAAGAAACTCTGCTCCCGAGTACTGTACATGTACAGTGTAACAACTAAGACACATCTATAATGGTTAGTCTATCCAAGAACTTGGGCCAAACCAAAGCTCAGACTTAAACCCCATAACACGTTTGGAGGGAACCTAAAAATGGCAGTTTAGGGGATGCTTCCCATTCAATCTAGTGAAGCTTGAGAAGGAGCTTCCATTTTAGTAAGGTTTGTGTATGTATGTCTGTATGTATGTAATATACACAATACAGTTTATTTTTTGTATAGCCCAAAATCACACAAGAAGTGCCGTAATGGGCCCTGCCTCTTGACTGTCTAAGAAGACAAGGAAAAACTCTCAAAAAAACCACAGTAGGGAAAAAATGGAAGAAACCTTGGGAAAGGCAGTTCAAAGAGAGACCCCTTTCCAGGTAGGGTGGGTGTCAAAAAGAAGGGGGTCAATACAATACACAGAACAGTACAAATCCTCAGTACAGTATAGAAATAATTTTGGAAGTACAGTAAACCCTCGTTTATTACGGTTAATCCGTTCCAGACTCTACCGTGATAAATGAATTTTCGCGAAGTAGGATTCTTTATTTATAAATCGAATATTTTTGCAGTTAGAGTATAGAAAACCTGTTTACTACCTTCTAAATACGTTTTTTTAACATTATTAGAGCCCCCTAGACATGAAATAACACCCTTTAGTCACCATTACACTCATATTACCCAATATATTAGACAAAATAAAAGAAAATAAGACATATTAGACGTTACAAATATCGTATTACTAGGTTCACCCGCCTTTTAAGGCGACCGACTTTTATCCTCAATTTTATGTAAGCCCATGTGTACATCAGGCTTGTAAGTGTAGGGAATGAGAACATCAAAGTGCCCATTCATAACATCTCCCAAAAACCTAAATTTTTTTATCTCCTTGAGTGCCTGTCCAAAGTCATACAATGTCAGCCCGAATCTGTAACGCTAAAGAGTTTCATGCACTAAATAAGTGATAGATGAGAATAAGCAAGCACCATCTCCCTTGATATTTACTATGCGGTGAGGCATTTGTACTCTATCAACATTAATTATTTCCAGAGACATATTTTTGTCTATTTTTCCAGCACATCTATTTTTCTCTATTTCACTGATTACTTCTACCACTTTCTTTTTATGTGGAATTGCTTCCTGGACACTTTTTACTATTTTTTACTACTTGACATGGATTTTTACACTCCGAGAATCGCCTATTCAAGTAGTCAGCTTAAAGCACTGAGAAGAAATGCTTATGCCTGTGTGGTTCCTTATTTACCTGACGAGGTAAGAAGACGATATCGGAGCAGCTGAGCCGGCGCAAAGATAAAAGAGAAGGTTAAATCGAGACAACTTGAGAGAAAATGGCGTTATAAACCGTCGGTGCCTTCTGTGATCCTGGGAAATGTGAACTTACTACCAAATAAGATCGACGAACTGGCTGTGCTGGTGAAAAATGTCAGAACCTACAGAGAATGCAGCTTGCTGTGTTTTAGTGAAACGTGGCTAACAACTACCATCCCAGATGCTAACGTGGAGCTACCCGGGTTTAGCACAGTTAGAGCGGACAGAGACGCAAGTACCTGCGGAAAGAAGAAAGGAGAAGGACTCGCTCTCTCTGTCAATACAAAGTTGTGCAACTCAGGACATGTAAACGTTAAAATCTCCACTTGCTGCAGGGACATCGAACTGTTGGCCGTAAGTCTGTGCCCCTATTACTTGCCCAGAGAGTTTGGACACGTGATTGCTGTTATTGTTTACATCCCCTCACGCAGAGCGAGATGGCGAGTGACATCATCCATTCCGCAGTTGCTAAGTTACAAACGCAGCACCCTGAGACACTTGTGCTAATCGCTGGAGACTTTAACCATGTGACGCTGGATAAAACATTACCTGCCTTCTCCCAGTATGTGGATTGTAACACTCGGGGAAACAGGACTATTGACCTACTGTATGAAAGCGTTGGACGCATACATCGCCACCCCGCTGCCTGCGCTTGGGAAAGCAGATCATAACCTGGTTCTGCTTCAGCCTCAATACAAACCAAGAGTCAGGGCACTACCTACAACTACACGCTCATTCAGGAAGTGTCCCCTGAGGCAGAGCAGGCTCTGAGAGACTGCTTCGGAACTACAGACTGGGATATATTGCTTGGGTCACATAGTGAGAACATTAAAGAGGCTGTTGAATGCACAACTGATTACATCAACTTCTGTATGGACGTTGTAGTTCCAGTAAGAACAGTACGCTGCTATGCGAGCTCAAGCGAGTCCAGCTCAGGGCGGCGAAAGAGCAAGCTGGAGCAGAAGTTGCAGAACAACAGCATGAAGGAAGTGTGGGATGGGATGAAGATTATCACTGGCTGCAGCTCAAAGTGGGGTGCTGCCATCGAGACAGACGTGGAGAGAGCAAACCAAATGAACAACTTCTTTAAAAGGTTTGATCACCCTAACCCACTCTCACCTCGGAGTACTGCATCCTCCAACCATTCTTCTGCTGATACCAGCATAGGTGAGACATCCCCACCCACAATTACAGCAGCGAATGTGAGCAGAGAGCTGAAAAGACTTCGTGCCAGCAAAGCAGCGGGTCCAGATGGTGTATCGCCACGACTGCTGAAGGCCTGTGCGTTGGAACTGGGGAATCCTCTACAGCGCATCTTCAACCTGAGCCTGGAACAGGGGAGAGTCCCAAGGCTTTGGAAAACATCTTGTATCACTCCTGTCCCAAAGGTATCACGTCCTAGTGAGCTGAATGACTTCCGGCCTGTTGCTCTGACGTCACATCTGATGAAGACCATGGAGCAGCTGCTGCTTCACCACCTGAGGCCACAGGTCCGCCATA
Organism: Polypterus senegalus; assembly: GCF_016835505.1. Classification (NCBI taxonomy): domain Eukaryota; kingdom Metazoa; phylum Chordata; class Cladistia; order Polypteriformes; family Polypteridae; genus Polypterus; species Polypterus senegalus. The sequence goes on from NC_053168.1 coordinate 93,010,028, forward strand.
CCCTCGACCCTCTGCAGTTCGCATACCAGGAGAAGGTGGGAGCGGAGGATGCCATCATCTATATGCTACACCGATCCCTCTCCCACCTGGACAGAGGCAGTGGTGCTGTAAGAATTATGTTTTTGGATTTATCTAGCGCCTTCAACACCATCCAACCTCTGCTCCTTAGAGACAAGCTGACTGAGATGGGAGTAGACTCACACCTGGTGGCATGAATTGTGGACTATCTTACAGACAGACCTCAATATGTGCATTTTGGGGACTGCAGGTCTGACATTGTGTTCAGCAATACAGGGGCGCCGCAGGGGACTGTACTTTCTCCGTCCTGTTCAATCTATATACATCAGACTTCCAATATGACTCGGAGTCCTGCCACGTGCAAAAGTTAAGCTGATGACACTGCTATTGTGGGCTGCATCAGGAGTGGGCAGGAGGAGGATTACAGGAAGCTAATCAAAGACTTTGTTAAATGGTGTGACTCAAACCACTTACATCTTAACACCAGTAAAACCAAGGAGCTGGTGGTGGATTTTAGGAGGCCCAGGCCCCTCATGGACCCTGTGATCATCAGAGGTGATTGTGTGCAGAGGGTGCAGACCTATAAATATCTGGGAGTGCAGCTGGATGACAAATTGGACTGGACTGCCAATACTGAAGCTCTATGTAAGAAAGGTCAGAGCAGACTATACTTTCTGAGAAGGTTGGCATCCTTCAACATCTGCAATAAGATGCTGCAGATGTTCTACCAGACGGTTGTGGCGAGTGCCCTTTTCTACGCGGTGGTGTGCTGGGGTGGCAGCATAAAGATGAAAGACGCCTCACGCCTGGACAAACTTGTTAAGAAGGCAGGCTCTATTGTAGGAGTAAAGTTGGACAGTTTAACATCTGTGGCAGAGCGACAGGCATTAAGCAAACTCCTGTCAATCATGAATAATCCACTGCATCCACTGAACAGTGTCATCTAAAGGCAGAGGAGTAGCTTCAGTGACAGACTTTTGTCACTGTCTTGTTCCACTGACAGACTGAGGAGTTCGTTCCTCCCCCACACTATGCGACTCTTCAATTCCACCCGGGGCAGTAAATGCTAACATTACTCAGTTATTGTCTGCTTTTATTTTTATTTATTTTTTTTCTTTCATTTTTTCATTTTTATTACTATTTAATTTAATATTGTTTCTTTGTATCAGTATATTGCTGCTGGATTATGTGAATTTCCCCTTGGGATTAATAAAGTATCTATCTATCCATCACATCGCACACAAAAGCAAGGGAACGATGGGAGCACCAGAACTCTGCTCACATCTTGTCGCTTCGTGCTGCAAGTAGTAAGTCTGTGATAAGCGGAATACCACTACGCTTTGCACTCGCGGGACGGAAGGACAATCCCGACCACTTTTATATAGTAGACTAGCAGACCTGGCACGCTTCGCTGCACGCGTTTAACCGGCTAGTTTAGGCAGCAGATCGTGATTTTTCCAATCTAGACGTCCTGTCTTTTTCAGATTCTTTTAACCGCCTGGTTTCGGTAGCCAATCGTCCTTTTCCCAATCTAGAAATCCTGTCTTCTTTAGATTCGTTTAACTGCCTGATTTTTTTTTTTCAGCAAATCGTTTTTTTTTTTTTTTAAAACGTAGAAGTTGTTTCTTGTTGAGATTCATTTAATCGCCTGGTTTTGGCAGCCAAGCACTTTTTTTCCAACCTAGAAGACCTCTCGAGATCCGTTTAATGGCCTTGTTGATTGCATGTCTTCCAAGGTAGTTTCAATACCCATTTCTTGCACAGTCTTCTCCCCTTTTATGAGTGACTGTGTAAGTACCACGTGTACTAAACAGTAAATTACTAAAGGAGAAACTACTAAACACTAAGGAAAAAGAACGCAAGACCGCGTCAGCTGGGGAGCTCAGTGGAGCTCAGCTCGGAGTGAAATGAAGTGTATGAAGTGACATGAATGGGAAGGGAGTTGATCACGTGACTCCCCCACCCGTCTTAACTCTCAATCCCTCCACAAACACAGTCTCTCGGATCCCAAATCTCCTATATATATAATATATATATATACACTAGCAAAATACCAGCTTCAGCAGTGGAAGTAGTGTGTTAAAGAAGCAATGAAAAGAAAAGGAAACATTTTGAAAATAACGTAACATGATTGTCAATGTAATTGTTTTGTCACTGTTGTGAGTGATGAGTGTTGTTGTCATATATATATATATATATATATATATATATATATATATATATATATATATATATATATATATATATATATATATATTTACACACACATACATAAACATATATATATATACACATATCTATACATATATTTACACACACATACATATACACACACACATAAATACATACACACATACATACAAATACATATATATATACATACATACACACACAAATACATATATATATACATACATACACACACATATATAAACATATATATACATATACATACATATCTACATATATACACACACAGCTATTTCAGATCAGTGCAATACGCTGCTTGTTAAAACGGATAACTCCGCTCTTACGTGCAAGTCTGCGTGGATATTATGAATATAATGCATGCATAAGGTTGAGCCGCATGTAGACGGACTTTTTGTTCTTCGAAGTCACCAAAGCGCCGTGCAAACTCAGTGCGCCAGTTTATCAGCAAAGTGCGTATTTGGGAACACCGTAGTGACGACTTGGTTTAACATTACTTGGCAACAGGGAAAGTGAGGCAAGGTGCATTTGTGTCTCCCATAAAAGCAGCTTCACTTGAAATCACTTTGTGATTGTGCACGGGTTAAAACGTCCGCTGAAGTGTCAGATTCTTATTTAATTATGCTGCTTTCTGTATCTTCTGCATTGCATTCAGGTTAACCTGATGTTTTGTCTCATAGTGCCGTCTTAGATTAAATTCTGTAATTACAGCCACATTAGCTCCACAAATGAGACACACGGGTTCAGTAAACATATACTCAGCCTCCCATCGGTTTTTAAAGGCTCTATTTTCAGAATCAACTTTTCTCTTCAGCATCGTGTGAGCTAGCTTCGCAATAACTTGATTAACTCGGTAAGTGTTCGGCAAGGCAGCTGAAGCGCTGCATTATGGGATCTGTAGTTTATTGTGTTACCAGCGCTTCATATACCCGGGCTTTAATAACAATAATACAGTATATAAAATGATCTCGGGGCGGATATAATTACACGCCGGGCGGATGTGGCCCGGCCCTTGAGTTTGACACATATGGACTAAATAGAACTTGAAAAGATATATTTTTTCAAATGTGATCGCTAATTCAGATAGAGTTGACGCGCACTACAGCCTGCATGCCTCAATAAGTCATCCTTCCCTCGCTTACTTTTTACCGCTCATCTAATGAATACACTGAGTATGGCTTTACCAAAACAATCATTGATGGCTAATAAAGTATCCATTATTCGAGTATGTAGATCGGGTTATATATATATATACATATATATATATACCCGCGATCGCAGCGAGAAAGGTAGTGTGTTAAAAAAGCTATGAAAAAGAAAAGGGAACATTTTAAAAATAACGTAACATGACTGTCAATATACAGTATTTGTTTTGTGAGTGTTACTGAGTGTTGCTGTCATCAAGGATTTGATTATCATTATTTCTTTCAATCAGGTTCGTATTTGTAGGATGTGTTGTGTTCAAGTTACATTCCGTGTTTGTCAATCGCTGTAAAGATGACAGGTTTCATTCATCGATTCGTTTCTTACTGCATCAATAAACAGCTCGTCTTCTTCTTTATCTGAGACCTGACACACTGCATGCACGGTTTTTTACACTGTCTTCCTTTAGCGGACATTGACTTTTTCCAACGTGTGCTTTGTTTTGGATTTATGAATATGCTTGTATGTATGAGACGCTTCATATTTTTGCTGCCTTTTCAATTGTGTAATTCGGTTTTGTTCAGCTCTTTGGAACTGTTGCTTTTATCTGTGCACTGCGCCAGTTCACGGAGCAGCTCGGTGTACATGCATCGAAGTTTCCCAGCTGTGCTGGTGCCATCTCGTGCTATGTCCATGGCTGTATTTAATGTTACCTTAGTCCTGGCACTTAAAACTTTCTCTCGCAGTTTCGCTGAGTTTGTGCCAAACACCACCCTGACCATCTCATCTTCCTCTGCATAAGCACAGTCCTTAACCCGTGAATATTTAGTGGGAGTTTGCTATTGGATTGCCGCGGACGGACGGCCTTATATGGGCAGGCACTAAATTACAAACGCCAGCGGCAGCCTGTCTATGAACTTAATTTAAAGTGTAGGTTTACATCGTGCTTTGTTTCCGAAGTAGCAGAAGTCATGAATATGGTTGTATATGTCACTCGCTCGCTTCTTATTGTTTCGCTGCCTTCTCAAATATAAAATGCATGTTTTCTTCAGCGGTTTTTTTAGGTCTTCCTGGTTTTCTATGGACTGCGTGATTACGTGGGAGGCGTGATGATGTCACACGAAACTCCGCCCCCACGGCGTTGAAGCTCATCTCCATTACAGTAAATGGAGAAAAACTGCTTCCAGTTATGACCATTATGCGTAGAATTTCGATATAAAACCTGCCCAACTTTTGTAAGGAAGCTGTAAGGAATGAACCTGCCAAATTTCAGCCTTCCACCCACACGGGAAGTTGGAGAATTAGTGAGTGAGTGAGTGAGTGAGGGCTTTGCCTTTTATTAGTATAGATATATATATATAGAGAGAGAGAGAGAGAATTGTACTGTACATTTAATTACAGACAACCACTAACCTATGAAGGCACCACTTCAGTAGGTGTGTCGTTGTCTTCTTCCGCTGAAGGAGTACTAGGAGTAGGCAGTGGGTGTCTGGGTGCGGCTGAAGAACATCTTGATGGGCAGTTGCTGGCGCTGTCTTTTCATTTGCGTGAGGAGGCTTTTGTAGGGTATTGCCATCTTTGATCATATCCAAGAGTTTCACCTTCTCCTGGATAGTAAGCATCTTCCTCCGGCGCGTAGTTTTATTGTCAGAAGGCTTAGAAAATGCAGCACATTTAGGAGCCATCGTGGGGCTTAGATAAAAGTTCTCAAAGTGCACAAAAGGTACAAATTTAACAGAACAAGTGCGCTTTTATTCAAAAATATAACTGCAGAAAAACAACATGCATTAGGGTGCGACATTGACGCGCATTTACTATGATGGCTTCGGTGGCGCAATGGTATCCACTGTTGTCTGGTAATCGATACTTCACAGGTTCGATCCCTGACGTCCATTTTGAGAAGTCCGCTGGTTTTATTCGTACTATTTTAGAATAAAAACATACATTTGATTTCAGTCTGTAACAGCCGGTGTAAATGTATGATACTTGTAAAGGTTTTCTGTTTTCACATAAAGATGCGCTATAGCTCTGGACTCTGTAGGTAGTAAGTAAATAAATCCAAATAAATAACCTCTGGATGGTGTATGTGCCCTAAAAAGAAGTTTGACTGCATTCTTGTACCAATGCTTGCGAACAGAAGTGTCTGCATGCACTTTTCGTGGCATTACACGTGTGTTTTTTTTGAGCATGCCCATGTCACTCAAACAAAGGAAGCTCTGCAGTATACTTGTGATTTTCATTTTTCTTCGGTTATAGTCTTGAGTAAAAGTGCACTTGTTTTGTTATACTTTATATATAAACATTTTTATGTTACTTACACAAAACGCAGATCAAATGTTATTTATTTGGAATATAAAGACTTCCTATTACTGTAACTTAGGAAACTTGTGTGTTAGTTGAACCTGCGTTTGTTTGACTAAAAATTGTCAGTTGTGTTTTCTTTGCAACCGAAGCATCCCCATAAAGTAAAAGCACTGCTCCCTGTTTATTTATGTAATAAAAAGTGTTCCATTAATAATTAATTTGTAGAATATACTGTAAAATTAAAGGTGTAGGTCTAGAAAAATATTGCACTGCATGTTGAGTTTTTAAATATTTTGATTTTGTTGAATCTCTACAGTGTTGTGTTTTGTAGTTTCACAAGGGTGACAAAAAAGGTTTCTTTTTATCCAGTTATGTTTATTTTGATTCAATTCTATATATATATATATATATATATATATATATATATATATATATATATATATATATATATATATATATATATATATATATATATATATATATATATATATATATATATATATATATATATTAATATTAATATAATATAATATAAAATTCTGATTTTTAGCATAGCATTGGTTCATACAGTGGTTCTCGTATTCAGTCCCAGGGGCTGCAGATTTTTTTCACAACTAATTTATGCATTTAATTAGACTCCCGTCTTGGTCTTGAAAATTAAAGTAATGTATCAAAACATAAAGATCATCGTTATAACTACCACATAGGGGAGTGTAACCTGTGGGGGGAGTTTTAGCACTCAAATCCCGAACACAACCACACACACAAGAGATCCAGGTTCAAATATGAATTTATTTTTACATAATAAAACACACAATCCCAGTTAGGACATCCATCTGTGTCCTCCATCCATCACATTGGTCATTTCAGTAGACATGGAACTATTGAACCAGGCCAGAAAGCCAGTCCATCACCACTTTTCTTTACTGTGAATCACTGATCAAATTCACTGAACAAAATAACATCACTGTAGGCTTTATGCCACATGTCACAAAATGAAATCACTGTAGGCTTTCTGCCACATGTAGTTCCTTTGAAATTTTAAAGGCTGAAAAAAATAAAAATAAAGCACAAAAATCTAATTTGTAGAACAGCAGCAACTGATGGGATTTTTTTTACCTCGTATCTCATTAAAAAAAAAAAAAAAGTTCATGTCCTTCAGGCAGTCAAAAATAAACAACAAGGTGGACATGACTTCTTCAGTATCTTCGTCTCCCCTTTGTTGTAATTTTTCAGTTGTGTATGTAACTTCATCCTCGTCCAGTTTTAGAATTCTTGGCCAAAGTTCAGTCCCAACAAGTTGGTCTTTGTTGGCATCCAGCCAGTCATAAGCAGTCAAGACGTTTTGGATCAATGAAGACTGTTTTATGAAAAAGAAAAAAAAATTACTGTTAAGTACTTTATTAGAAATATCAATACAATAATCCCTCCTCGATTGCGGGGGTTGCATTCCAGACCCCCCTCGCGATAGGTGAAAATCCGTGAAGTAGAACCCATATGTTTGTATGTTTATTTTTATATATTTTAAGCCCTTATAAACTCTCCCACACTGTTTATAAATATTCCCTGCACAGTTATACAGCATAATCCCTTTGTATTCTCTTACATACAGTGGTGTGAAAAACTATTTGCCCCCTTCCTGATTTCTTATTCTTTTGCATGTTTGTCACACAAAATGTTTCTGATCATCAAACACATTTAACAATTAGTCAAATATAACACAAGTAAACACAAAATGCAGTTTTTAAAATGATGGTTTTTATTATTTAGGGAGAAAAAAATCCAAACCTACATGGCCCTGTGTGAAAAGTAATTGCCCCTGAACCTAATAACTGGTTGGGCCACCCTTAGCAGCAATAACTGCAATCAAGCGTTGCGATAACTTGCAATGAGTCTTTTACAGCGCTCTGGAGGAATTTTGGCCCACTCATCTTTGCAGAATTGTTGTAATTCAGCTTTGAGGGTTTTCTAGCATGAACCGCCTTTTTAAGGTCATGCCATAGCATCTCAATTGGATTCAGGTCAGGACTTTGACTAGGTCACTCCAAAGTCTTCATTTTGTTTTTCTTCAGCCATTCAGAGGTGGATTTGCTGGTGTGTTTTGGGTCATTGTCCAGTTGCAGCAGCCAAGATCGCTTCAGCTTGAGTTGACGAACAGATGGCCGGACATTCTCCTTCAGGATTTTTTGGTAGACAGTAGAATTCATGGTTCCATCTATCACAGCAAGCCTTCCAGGTCCTGAAGCAGCAAAACAACCCCAGACCATCACACTACCACCACCATATTTTACTGTTGGTATGATGTTCTTTTCTGAAATGCTGTGTTCCTTTTACGCCAGATGTAACGGGACATTTGCCTTCCAAAAAGTTCAACTTTTGTCTCATCAGTCCACAAGGTATTTTCCCAAAAGTCTTGGCAATCATTGAGATGTTTCTTAGCAAAAGTAAGACGAGCCCTAATGTTCTTTTTGCTTAACAGTGGTTTGCGTCTTGGAAATCTGCCATGCAGGCCGTTTTTGCCCAGTCTCTTTCTTATGGTGGAGTCGTGAACACTGACCTTAATTGAGGCAAGTGTGGCCTGCAGTTCTTTAGAGGTTGTCCTGGGGTCTTTTGTGACCTCTCGGATGAGTCGTCTCTGCGCTCTTGGGGTAATTTTGGTCGGCCGGCCACTCCTGGGAAGGTTCACCACTGTTCCATGTTTTTGCCATTTGTGGATAATGGCTCTCACTGTAGTTCGCTGGAGTCCCAAAGCTTTATAAATGGCTTTATAACCTTTACCAGACTGATAGATCTCAATTACTTCTGTTCTCATTTGTTCCTGAATTTCTTTGGATCTTGGCATGATGTCTAGCTTTTGAGGTGCTTTTGTTCTACTTCTCTGTGTCAGGCAGCTCCTATTTAAGTGATTTCTTGCTTGAAACAGGTGTGGCAGTAATCAGGCCTGGGGATGGCTACGGAAATTGAACTCAGGTGTGATACACCACAGTTAGGTGATTTTTTAACAAGGGGGCAATTACTTTTTCAAACAGGGCCATGTAGGTTTGGATTTTTTTTTCTCCCTAAATAATAAAAACCATCATTTAAAAACTGCATTTTGTGTTTACTTGTGTTATATTTGACTAATGGTTAAATGTGTTTGATGATCAGAAACATTTTGTGTGGCAAACATGCAAAAGAATAAGATATCAGAAAGGGGGCAAATAGTTTTTCACACCACTGTATAAGGTAAGATTCATTGAAATTATGTATGTAAACACACTGTTTATATACAGTAAAACCTAAATATTATTTTAAAGATATCACATATGTTACAGCCATTATGATAGACAGTAAATGTGTGTACAGTGACACTAAACACACGTACATGTACTAAGTACTGTAAGTAGAAAATTAATTATGGTTACTCACCAACAATGACACAATGACTTGTCCGATAATGATGAGTTTAGTTTTACTGCACAACAAAGGAGAGCGTTACAGCCCTTCTAAAGAAGCCTCTTCAGGCGATTGTGTAGCACTGCCGTTGTTCTTATAACCGGCAGTCTTCAATCCAAATCCCTAGAGCAGATTCCATCCAGACTACTGCCTTATTACATCCACTTACAACTCGTTTTGCGCCCTGGTTAAAAGGACACTGCGGCCATAGATCTTATATTCCTTTCCTACTTTTTAAGTAAAAAGAATTGTAGCCTCATTGATGCCGTAATGGCGTCCTACGGCGCTGTAGCTTTTCCCTTCCTTCAACATATCCAAAATGTTTACCTTTTTGGCAATCATTAATGTCTTCTGTTGGCGCTTGGGCATGGTCCCTGAAGCAGTAGCAGGAGCAGATCGTTTTGGAGCCATAATGAAGGGCTTGACTATGCACAAAGATAAACACAAAAGAGCACAAAAGTTAACTCTTTACACGGCGAAACATGTTGATGCTGAATGAGCGATACAAGACTTCCTGGTTAACGCCGCGGATTCGAATTCAGCACTCCGTCACTGAGCCATTCAGCACACAGGAACTTAACTGCGTCCTCTGATTGGTTAGCTTCTCAGCCATCCACCAATAGCGTCCCTTGTATGAAATCAACTGGGCAAAACAACTGAGGAAGCATGTACAGGAAGTAAAAAGACCCATTGTCCACAGAACCTGCGAAGCAGCGAAAAATCCGCGTTATATATTTAGATATGCTTACATATAAAATCCGCGATAGAGTGAAGCCACGAAAGTCGAAGCGTGATATAGCGAGGGATTACTGTATATTAACTCCACTTTTACTCGAAGAACAATCACATTGGCTTATGAAATAAACCCACCAATATGACCAATGTATATCAGGACTGCTTAGCTAGATTGATTTTCTCTGGCTTTTTGCCTCTGCTGTACGCCCTGTATGCATGAGGTAGAGTGAAAAATAAAAAAAATAATCTCCAGTGTACAACCAAAGCAGTTCATCTTTAAGGGAATGTCATGTCTACCTATAGTTAGAAACCATTCAAAAAGTGCACAAATAATTAAAAATGACTAAGTGCTCTGAAGTAAAGAAAGCATACATTTTTATTTGCTAATACTGTAAGACCCATTTCAATTCAATCTGTACGTTTAGAGGAATTGCACTGAAGTGAGTCCCTGAAAGACAAAGAGTCCGCTTACCGCAGAATTGTCACTTGTGAAGGCAAAATTCACAATTTTAAATAGGTCATTTACCATTTACTGGCTTTCCCAGTTTAGTAAGCCTGCTTTAAGAACTGCTGAAACATTCACCCAAACATATTGCAATAGAAATTCTACATGTAAAAAGTTATACATAATGGAAAGTGTTTACCTGAAGCAAACAATCACTCCATTGTAGATTGGTTGATTTCTGAATGATTTTGAAAAGGAAGAAGAAACTCATCACCTTTTAAGGCATTTGCTGTGTTTGAGCCGTAAGAATCATTTCACTACACTGAGTACCTGACAGGGCTGTGCCTTTGTGAGGGCCACACTTTCCATACTACTAGGCACTGCAATACAGATTATCAAGTATTGTGCATTTCAACAATTTAAATACATTACAATTTGCTAACAACTAAACCTAACCATAAATATGCTGACCTGCAAATTCAGTTAATGCTACCTAATGCAATAGATGAAACTGATCTTTGAAGAACTAGGAAAACAGTCAAAAAGTTACACTCCACAAAAGCAACTCTATGAAGCCATTTATTGCCTACATTTTAGGAACAGTAAAGTAAATTTTATACTGTTAATTGTACTGGCATAAATAATTTAGTCAACATTTTCATATGCTTCAGTAATGGAAAAGAAGGGTGGGGGAGTAAGGTCCTTGCTCTTTCCTATCTTGTCTGGAATTTCTGGAAGCATAAATAATTGCCATTTAATAAGTCAGTCAGAGCACACAAAACACTCATTTTTAAGACCACCATTCTCTGCCCCCAAAATGCCACTGACACAACACAGGGTTGAAGAAAGATGCAAGTTAGTGATGGCCTCACTGGAGACCTGCTGTGTGACCTGTTGGTCAAAGTCTTTTTGTGAAGTTCTAATATATAAAATTAGTGTCAGAATACTTTTCAACTGATAATTACGAAGCACTACCTGTGGTACACAGAATGTCCTCCTTCTCATGTGGAAATTGAAGACCGCTGTCTTGGCTGGAATATAAAAAAAAATTTCAAATATTGTAAGCTGACAAATTTTTAACTGTTCTTCCCTTAAAAAAAGCTTGAAAAGTTACAAACCTTTTAATGCATTGCTATGCAAAGTAAGAGAAGACACCACCATCTTCTAATTTTTCACACATGAGACCACAGCACACCATTTACAAATATTTTAGAACCTTGATGTTTTACCACTGTGTCATTATGAATTATTTACACAGCTCTTCCAAAATAGCTTAGTGAAAACTATTAGGATCTAATTTTTTTAAAGAAGAATAGTTCAAATGGGCAGCAGCTATCACTAGGTGATAGAAATAACAGAGTAAATAAGGAAGAGTCCTGCTGAAATGCTGATTTTGGGAGATATGGGCTGAGGTTCAAACGGAGTGAGCTGAACATATGAACAAAGATTTAAAAAAAAAGAACATTAAAACTTTTGAACGCTGTAAAACCTGAACAATTCAATATAGTGTCCGTCTCCAAAGCCATGATGATCACTGGAGTCAAGAAAGTGAATAATTTTGTTTTTTGGATACATAACCTGAAAAATACAACATGCCTGATTGTTTTGTTGTGGGAAAATGGTTCAAGGGATTAGAACATAAGAAGTAGGCAAAGAATCAGAGAGAAGAGGTCCAATACGTCTATTTTATTTACTTAATCAACTATAATAATCAAACACATATAATGCAGACATACAAAACAAAACAATACTTACAGACATATAAAAAGACACAGAGCCATCATCCCAGACCAGTAGACTGAGGGGGCCCGCTTGTCAGTCTTGTCAGAGGACCAACTCATTTTGCCTTTCAAATACCGGGCGGTGCGCTGTCCCCACGGTTGAGCCTCCGAAGAAACTGAGGGCGAAGCCTTCCCTTATATACTAATTGAGCGTCCTTGCCCAAAGCGGCTTACGTGCAAGCAGTGTATACAGAAGTGATTAGTTTCAGCACACACACCTTTCCACGGGACGCAGTGTTGTTTTGCACTTGGTCCTGGAGACGGCACCTGGTACCAGGAGGCACACAAAAATACAGTAAAAGCCCCTCAAAGTGAAAAACAAGTCAGCATAACCCTTTGGCCATATTCCCAGTACTTTTCCTTCTTGTACCCCTCAAAGTGAAAAACAAGTCAGCATAACCTTGGCTGTATCTTTCCAAAACATTAGTAATGCAGCTGGGTTTTGCGCTGAGCGACCAACGCCCATCTGCTCTCTTGATCCCCCCCTCTCTTTAGAAAAATCCTTCCATTACATTCGGCCCCTCGCTCAGCGCAAACCCAGCACTTGCCCTTCTTGTTCTGATTGCAATTTTTCGTAAAGCACAAAATACATAACAGTTAAATATAGTCATTAAAGCAATAATAATAAAACAATTGTCCATAATAAATGCTTTTTCTTCGCTTGGAGAAATATTTTTCCAGTGAAATTACAATTTTTCTTCAACCCAGGTACTTTGCGCACCGTAGAGGGTCACCTCCCTGGGGAGCGTTACTAGCACTTCACCCAAGGAGTTTCTTCTGATTTGGTATTTCATCATCCACATTGTCATCAAGAAAAGAATAAAAATCTTTAACTGAAGGTGTCCATGGTTCAAGAAATTGGATGCACACCTGTTTGACAGCAACTCTAGTAATAACTAATTAGGAAACTAGTAATAAGCAACAACGTACTATTAAGAGAGTAATTTCTGCTTCACTAACATGAACCCCCATGATACCCAGGTTCAAATAAAGCTAATACTAATTAATATTATTGGTGATGATACAGATGGCATAAATATTTATCTTAAATAACTCAAAAGTTCTCAGTTTTAGGTTGCCACCGCTGTACAATGATAATCGGAGATAAAGTCCTTACACACCTCACCATGCTCACATCTTAACACACTCATTCATAAAATTGCCCAAATATACACCCAGCTGTGGTCTCAACCTTGAGCCACCTTTATCACATTAATGCAACCATTTTGTGGACAGTAGGTGTCAATCCTCCCTTCGGAAGATGTCAGCACTACTTCCAAAATGCAAATCACTGGGTCATTTTTGAGGTCACATTCATTTCAATTTCAATTTCAAGGGTTATACCCAAGCTTCTTATTAAGGATTCATATCTTCAGAGATCTTCAAACTTCATTTGGGCTTTTAATTCACAGACCTCACACTCACCACTGTATGTATAAGACACTCCATCTCCTATGGCCAAATTATTACTTCATTTCACTGATTTCCATAACATATACTCATCAAGCCATGATGTTAATCATTTGACCTGTATCACCATCAACATGCTAGCCTAAACTGTTTTATCCTCTTCTAAAAGCTATAGATGTCCTGACCTATAGTATGTGTCCCTTATCCCCAAAATACTAGTCATGTGTGTCATCCCATATGCTTACTATTATTCTTTTCAATTAATTAAATGTACCTAAATGTAAAGCTCTACATTATTTGCTATAACACTACAATCAATAACCTAGAATATCTAAACTGGACTGACCCTGACTAGTAATAGTGCATTGTCCCTTCAATGACAATCACTTAACAATCTCTAATAGATCCCTTATGTTAGATTAGATTCAATTCTGATTAACTTTACAAATAACCAAATCATTGGTCCTTAAAGGTGACTTATTATCTCATACAAAATATCAGAAGGCATATCAAAACATTTATCTAAAAAAATAACACTATGAATTAATACAAACATTCATTAAATACATATTATTTAGGAATCCCTATATTCTGCTTTGTCTACAAATAATTAGCTTTCCTTCTATATCTTTCACAGTTCAAATACTTTTAACCCAAAAGATGTTGCCATTTGTCAAACAAGTGGACAGTCAAAGCAGGCTCCAGCAAGAACATTGAGCCCTGCAGAGTAAAAGTGTGACAGATTTTCTTCTCTAATAAGGACCAAAGCAGGTGTTGGGGTCCAACATCCCAAGCAAAAAGGACCCAAGTAGGCAGATGTCATCTATGATTCGGAATCCACGATGATCTTTTGGGCTCAAACATCACCAGCATAGTTGAGCTCTTGGCAGCAGGTATCCATGATGTCTGGAACTGGAATCAAGTGCGTTGTCCAGTAGTCAGCTGATCGATGGCCTGATTCATGACTTGATTCCCTCTTTGGTATGGCTGGGTTCTCCTTGGAGTCAGATAATTAGTTTATCTGCAGACCTTTATCACAGCCCAATCTCTGGTTCAACTTCAAATGCTGTCATCTACGATGCACTAGGAAAAACAGCTTTCACCTGCAGACGTAAAGACTTAAAAACGCCATTTAAATAGTCAGCATATTAATTCTTCATTGGTAGCTACTTATGGATCCAAAAACAATATGTCATAAGATGTCAGATCTGTTTCGTTGGGGTACCCTATTAAAAATATTGCTAGCAGTGAAACAAACGGTCAGTTCAATCCAGTCTGTGCTTGTCTAAGTCAATTTGTCTTTAAACAGTCAGAGTAAAAGTTTGAATTGATAAGCACAATGTTCAAGTCCTCCTTTATAGCTGTTTCCAGTTTGGCTGCGGTTGCAATTTCCACTCAATTAAAAAACATGTCCCAAGTCATTATTAAAATAAAGTCAATCAATGTATTACAAAAGGAAAAGTACTCAATAATAAATCATTACAAAAATTGGTCCCAATAATATTGACATAATATTCAAATTATCTGCATTTGTTCCAAGATTTAAACTGGTTTCAAAATGTAAAATTTAAACAAAATTAAACATAACATATCAAGCAGAGTCAAGAAAGAAATCCACAATCTAGACGGGTAAATTCTTAATCTTTTCCTTGGTGACATTAAATAACAAAAGGTTAGGCTCCACACTTCTTCCCCATGTATCTAATCACAAACCATTGTTCAGTTATGCAAAGTCCTAAAACATTTTTCTTTTTACACAAGGTGTTCATTTTTAAAGTTTCTATACATGTATAAAAGTGAGCCTTCCATTAGTTTTGTTGTGATCCCAGTATTCCACTGTATTTCACACAAACATGTCAATATTACACACAAAGGAAATGAGGAAAGAAATCAATATATCAAAATGCCCTATAATGCAAAATGTGTCTTTATTTACTATAAAGCCCTCTAAGAAATTTGCACATTTCTACCCATATTTAGAATGAAGAACCCACTTGTTTATCAGGTAAACTAAGAAAATACTTCAAATCTACTTCAATTATATACACTGATTTTCTTTTCCCCATAACCTTCTGTCAAAGACAGTTGATCTTGCACATTCTTTCATTGTTATCTTCCAGATGTTTTATTACACGTCTTTCAGAATGTTGACTCCAAAGAGCACAGTCTGTTTTCCTCTTAGTTAACCCTCCTTATTCCCTTTCTTTCACTTACAGTTTGGCATTGGCTGTTTTTATACTGCCACATGCCATTCTTCATACCAATTGTCGATTTGACCATCACCAAACAAATGCACACCATATTGTCACTTACACTTACCTTCATTACCACATACAAGTAACCCTCACATTATAACAGCTTTCCTTGTACTCTGCCTCCAATATACAGTAAATTTTGTTTTCTAAGCAGCACTAATCAACATAGGCTTTGAAAGGAGTATTACCAATAACCTGCTTCATTTTGGTAAAAGAATGTCTCCTTCAATCGAAATTTACTCATTTTAATTAAAATCCTCCCTTTTATCAGAGTCTGGCCAGTACTCAAATAAAAGGGGTGCTCATATAATATGCTTAATCTGGAGACCTTTTACACCACCTGTTCAAATCTTTTTTAATTTAGAATTAAGAGCTCTGTTAATTTCAACATTTACATTCACAATAATATCAATTATTTAATTCTTGCAAACAATACCACATATTTTTACAAAAGGAAAAGTACACTGAAACCTATTTAACATACACACATAGGGATCCCTCTAATACACTATATAACATACACAAAATCACCCAAACCATTGTTTTAACACATTCAACTTTACCTCAGTTTTGTTACTTATTATCACTTATTATTAAAAGTGATTGCATTTTTCATTTTATGAAATGTTACTCATACTCACATTTATTTTAACCCATATTTACTCAGAGCTCTGGAAGTTTATATGCACACGGCAGCTTCAGCAAATCATAGTTGAACTACATTACCCAGAAGTCTCCATGTTTTTGCTTTCTTACTCCCAAACACACGTACGCACCCACAGAACAAACAACAGGCACGCTCACACATTTTTAGCACAAACATATTTACACACACACAGAGAACAATTAATGCTCAGGCATACACATAGTATACAGGCACACACATTGAATAAGTTCAGCACAGACATATTCATATACACAGACATTAGCGAGCCAGGTACCTTTGAGTTAAATACAGTGCACTTTTTCTTTTTCGCGCATTATATTCTTCTCAACGCTTTTTATTCTTTCTGGTGCTATCCTCCTACATTTTTCTGAAGGCTGCTTTACTTATCAGACTATAATATAAAACAGCCTCTCATGACGTTAGCGGATGTTAACTCTAACACGATTCTACTCAGCTCGAAACGGCGCTGGTTTCTAGATCAAGGAGACTCCATTGGCGAAATGACTCGGCGACAACGAGGAATTGCTTCCGTGGCGATCCATTCCTGCGACAATTAGGGCAAATCCAACTATCAAGAAATCACGCGGTTCGATACTACAGCAAGACGGCACTCTCGTCAAAAAGACTAAACTGTCATTGAGAATATTAACTCAAAACAAACAACATGTAAGCTTCAACATAAATCACAAATAAACTCCAATCATGGCATAAGTGCTAACCACTGCGCCACCACACACTTTAACACTGAGCGATCGTTGCTTAATCTATATGGCATTCTCTTTATACATTGCTATGTGTACTGCTAGCTGCTCGCAAATTTTTAGCCAGGTATTTATCTTGGCTATGCATAAGGCTGCCTCATCCGCCAACTCCTCGGCTCTCTGTACGCGCGGCAATAATACAGCTACCTTTTGATTCAGCCGTTGAGGCTCGCCCGAACGCATCCGTCAAGTCCATTTGCATTTTCTTAATCTCCCTTTTTCGTCTACCAAGCTGTCCAGACATCTAACTGCCGTTAGTAAAACCCACCCCCGCGTCTGCAAGCCCGTTATGGGTTCTTTTGCAGACACTTGACATTTCTTAAGCGCAGCTCGTACATTCACTTGTGTTGGGGGGCTTAAACTTTGCCAATATTGTGCTAACCCCCCCCCCATGTCTCAATTCTCTAGCGTAGTCTTCCCATACTGTTTCCTCCCAGCCGGGAAGAGGTAAAGAAGCCGTGCCAGGGTTTTTATCCTTTTTCTTAGACATCTCTGATTTCTTTTTGCCTCACTCAATAGTTCAATATTTTACCAGATTCCCCAAAATCCTGCCGACTACGCCAAAATGTTTTGTTGTGGGAAAATGGTTCAAGGGATTAGAACATAAGTAGGCAAAGAATCGGAGAGAAGAGGTCCAATACTTCTATTTTATTTACTTAATCAACTATAATAATCAAACACATATAATGCAGACATACAAAACAAAACAATACTTACAGACATATAAAAAGACACAGAGCCATCATCCCAGACCAGTAGACTGAGGGGGCCCGCTTGTCAGAGGACCAACTCATTTTGCCTTTCAAATACCGGGCGGTGCGCGCTGTCCCCACGGTTGAGCCTCCGAAGAAACTGAGGGCGAAGCCTTCCCTTATATACTAATTGAGCATCCTTGCCCAAAGCGGCTTACGTGCAAGCAGTGTATACAGAAGTGATTAGTTTCAGCACACACACCTTTCCACGGGACGCGGTGTTGTTTTGCACTTGGTCCTGGAGACGGCACCTGGTACCAGGAAGCACACAAAAATACAGTAAAAGCCCCTCAAAGTGAAAAACAAGTCAGCATAACCCTTTGGCCATATTCCCAGTACTTTTCCTTCTTGTACCCCTCAAAGTGAAAAACAAGTCAGTATAACCTTGGCTGTATATTTCCAAAACATTAGTAATGCAGCTGGGTTTTGCGCTGAGCGACCAACGCCCATCTGCACTCTTGATCCCCCCCTCTCTTTAGAAAAATCCTTCCATTACACTGATGTTTTTGAAGAATTCAGAATCCTTCATTGTATATACACGTTGACCCAACTGGCAATGCATACATTTCAAAACAATTATAGATTATTTAGAAATGTGTAAGTTTCATGAATTCATTCTTTATGATCTTTGTCATATTCTACTAAATATTTTAAAAGAGAAAATTGTTAATACACAGTCATGAATTAATCTAAAATTATTCAAAGCTAGCTTTTCAAAAGGTGAAAAAGTACACAGTGTACTTTTTTGTCAGATAAAATCATGTTGTTAAGGTGAATATCTAGCTGCATTAAATTGTATTAAAAGTGTCAATGAATCAAATTTTACAAGTTACAATATATATTTTAGAGAGCCTGCGGTTTGTTTCCTGCCTTGCGCCCTGTGTTGGCTAGGATTGACTCTAGTAGACCCCCGTGACACTGGCTGAATCAACTTTACCCCAACTCCTGCTTGAGACAACAATGAAATCTTGGAATTTTGGCAACACAAGTGGGGCCCCAAGCCCAGGACACCTCTGCTTACTAAAGCAATCCTCCTCAACCGCATCTGCTTCAAAACCCTCCTCTCCCCACTTTGTCTGTAGATAGTTGTGATGTTGTTGTCATGGGGGACTTGATAGTATACTACCTGTGTTTCTAGTTACCAAACTGCAAAACTTTTATGCCTTTGTTTTTTTTGTTAAAGATGTGAAAAGAAGAGCCCTGACAGTTCTTGAGAAGCACAAGAGCAGGATTATTGGGGCAATTGTACACCAGCATGAACAGTACTCGACATTGACAGTCTGAATTCTCAGACCTTCCATCCTTTATTCAGGTCATGAAAGAGATGGCACTGGCTGAGAGAGTCTTCATGTCCAGATCCCTGCCAGTGCTGGTAAGATCAGATAAAGCCTTCAATTGAATTCTGTCCTTGAACACCTGGATGAGAATCTTTTGCGAGAGGCAAAACATCAGCTTTGTATGTAGCTGGGATGTTTTCTAGGAGACAGTTGTGTTTTTTTTTGTTTTTTTTCCCCCCCGACATGATGATCTGCATTTAACAAATTTGGTGGTCAGGTCTAAGAAAATCTCTTACCACTAAATATGGAAGTTTTTTTAAAAAAAAAAAGGTATACGCTTAGACCGACTTAAACTCCAAATCACACTTTTTAACCATATTTTTAGGACTGATTTGTTCTATTTAAGAAGCATTGTAAAAGTCTGCTAACAATGCAAAATGCTCAGAATTTAATTCATGCTTTTGTTTTTTGGTCAGCTAGATTACAGTAATATACGTAAGACCTCATCCTGTTGCAGTTAGTTCAGAATGCAGCAACAACAACTAATCTTAACAAGTTAAGTACATCTAGCCAGTTCAAAGGTCATGTCATTAATTCCCCCTGTCCTTTAGAACTGACTTTATATACCATTAGTAGTATTTTGAAGTGTTAAATCTTGCTTATTCCTATGTTTTAGAACACCTATATCCCTTTATTCCAAGTTGTAACCTTAGGTCCCCTAACAGTGGTAAAAGTACTGGTGAGGCTGCCTTTCGCAGTTTTGCACCAAAATCTGGAATACTGTACCAATAGATATGTTAGGGTAACACACACTGGATCATTTAAAAAGAAAAATACTTCTAAAAATCACTTTTTTTTTTTTTTTTGGACTTTTTCGTACCTAAATTTTAGTTCTGCTCCAAAAAGACTATTAATGAAAAATCAATGATAATTATATGCATGTATTTGTATTCATTATTAATCTCTACTTTTCTTAGTTTTCCTTTTCTGTTTTTAATGTGGTGACATTTTTGTGCCACTACCACCCGATCAAGCCACTGTGCATTAAGGGTGGGCGATATAGTCTGAAAATTTATATCCCAATGTTTCAAAGAAATTCACATTAATGATATTTGACAATATAAAAAAAAAATTCTGAACAATGCTTTATTGGTGATTACAGCTTGCAGGCATGATTTATAAGTGCAAACAAAATGAAGGGCATTATCCATCCTTTTCCAATGAGCTACTGTCATTGATGACAGACAGTATGAATCTATTGCCACAAGTTGCCAGCAGCAGCATTATATTGTAACAGTAATGACACAGCATTGTATACAGTGACACCACAGAAGTAAAATGTAAGCACAAAATTATCCAAAGTTGTGTTTTCTCTGGAAATCTTAAGTAAAAGTATAACATAACTACTTAACACTTTAGTTTAACAATAGCTAAAGTAACTCTTGTAACTCTTCAGAAGCCTGTATAATATTGTCACGTAATAAAACTGACGTCAAATTTTAAGTACAAATATAAACAAATGGCTGCAATCCAAACAAGCCTTCAGTCAAAATTTAAACACTCACTGTGTATAAAATTAAAATAAAAATGCTGTCAAAATTTAAATAACAGTTGCCTTGAATCTTTGCCTCTTTTTTTTTTTCTCCCCCCTAATCAAGTTTTCTCTTAAGCCAAGCCATTTTTGCGTGTGTGAAATCTTTGGACTGATCTATCATGGACTGCATCAGGAGTGGGCAGGAGGAAGTGTATAGGAAACTAATCAAGGACTTTGTTAAATGGTGCGATTCAAACCACCTACAACTGAACACCAGCAAAACCAAGGAGCTGGTGGTGGATTTTAGGAGGCCCAAGCCCCTCATGGACCCTGTGGTCATCAGAGGTGACTCTGTGCAGAGGGTGCAGACCTATGAATACCTGGGAGTGCAGCTGGATGATAAATTGGACTGGACTGCCAATACTGATGCTCTGTGGAAGAAAGGACAGAGCTGGCTATGCTTCCTTACTGCAATAAAATGCTGCAGATGTTCTATCAGACGGTTGTGGTGAGCGCCCTCTTCTACACGGTGGTGTGCTGGGGAGGCAGCATAAAGAAGAGGGACGCCTCACGCCTGGAAAAACTGGTGAGGAAGGCAGGCTCTATTGTAGACACGGAGCTGGACAGTTTGACATCCGTGGCAGAGCGACGGGCACTGAGTAGGCTTATGCCAATAATGGACAATCCACTGCATCCACTGAACAGGATCATCTCCAGATAGAGGGGCAGCTTCAGTGACAGACTGCTGTCACTGTCCTGCTCCACTGACAGACTGAGGAGATCGTTCCTCCCCCACACTATGCGGTTCTTAAATTCCACCTGGGGGGAGGGGGGGGGAAACGTTAATGTTATACAAAATTATTGTCTGTCTGTTATACCTTCGTTGTTTTCACTCTTTAATATTATTCTTTATCCGTATGCTGCTGCTGGAGTATGTGAATTTCCCCTTGGGATTAATAAAGTATCTATCTAATCTAATCTAAAGCAGACTTTCTCTGGAGACTGAATTCTCTTGTAATCTTGTACCTTGGAAGTAACCGCTCTGTGTATTGGTCCTAAATCAGTAGTATGTGTCTGGGGTGTGAGTTTGTGTATGTGCAGGTGCGTTTTCGGGGCAATTTAACTGTAAAAAGAATTGAACATCGGTTATTTATGAAGCAGAAACATTCTGATCATTATGATCCCTGGTCTCTGTTCAGTATGCACAAGAAACTGTGAAACTCCGGTGTTCCCCTCCATAAAGAGGGTCCTCTTTTCAGTAAATGTGACTCTTATCCTTCATGACGTAAATTGTCCTTTAGTGAAATTCTGTCAATAAGGAATACCAGAAGTCACTGTGCAGCTATCTGTCAGTGATAAACAAATATTTCATGAGATAAAAAAAAATGGGACAGCTAACTCCACTTTTCAGAAGCGTCTGTCATGATGGAACAGAAGGAGCAGGAGAGTTTGGCGGGATGGAATGGAATGAGGAAGTGGGGATCTGTGCAAGTGTTTTAAATAATGAAAGTAAAAAAGTGCCTTGGAATTGAGGACTCTCGAACCAAGATGGCTAGCAAAATATAACCTGTCTGATAATTTTTATTTCCATAAGAAGCAAAAGCCTATTTTCAAATGCGTAATTCATTCAACCTGGTTGTTTTTATCTTTCTTACCTGACACCTGCAGGGCACTATAGAAAAGTGACAGCCGTTACTCAAGAAAAGGACGAGACCAAACCTGGATGGTGTGTTTTAGCTTTAAGAGATGACACAAGTTTGTTGTGTTTCCACCTTTAGTGGTAACAGTTTGTAGCAGAGCTACATAGTAGTAATAGTGGTGTTTGTGTTCGTACCATGTGCGTCTTGTTTCCATCGTCCCGTTTACTGTTTGTGTGTGTCAGTGAATGCCGACCCCGTAAAGGGGGACGGATGATGGAAGGAGATCGCAGCCCCAAACCTGGAAAACACCGGTTTTCAATTAATCAATTACATTCGTCACAGGACTAAAAAAACAATCAAGAGGGAACGAAGAAACACAAGGAAAAAGGAGGAAAGAGAGAAGGAGACATTCATTTTACGACCATGAACCACTTGTACCTGCTGTATTCCACATCACGCATTTCCATCCAGTTTGTCTTTCATTACGCCGGACTTACTCCAACACCCTCATCACGAGAGACCCCGGGGTCGGATCATTTTCCACCATCGCCGAGGATACACGGTGAGGCTGTTCCATTTTGTTCCGGGAATTACAAACACTCCATATATCGGTTAACCAGTCATCTGCATTCAGGACAATTGTTACTCGGACTCAAGTTCACGACCGTTCATTTCCATGCTTCATTCATTCTTTTCTGATATTTGTGTTGTTTGTTATATGTTACAAGGGCAAGGGAGAGGCTGTTATATTCTTATAGGGATTTGTCACGGTGTTGCTTTGGTGGAGGGATATTTATAATTTGTTTAGCTTTTCTGTTTCATTTAATACAATTTATCAGTTTAAGTTTACATATCTGCTTTTTCTTTTGTGCTTTTTCACACCGTCGATTGTGGGGGAAAGGTTTAATTTGTTAAAGGTACGGCTTGATTAAGATTTAACCTCAGCAATTAATCCTGGCCACAAGTCTTGGAGGTGTAACTGCCGGCCGGGTAAGGGGTCGGCCGTTACAAGTTCTCTGGCATATTTTGCAAAGTGTTGTGCTTTGTTGGCGAAATGACCTCTTGTAGCCAAACCGCTTGCATGCTTTTGGAGTAGCTCCCATTTTAGGTACTAAATTGTCATTGGAGGCTGACACACTGCTCTTGCTCTCAGACATGTTTGGGCTTGTGACATTGTGCGCTAGGGAACGTAAATGCATCATGTCACTATATCATTGATATTGCGAAGTGATACTTTTTTACTACATAAAAATTTATACCGGTATTATCATGGATGATATGATATGGCACAGCCCTGTTGTGGATCCAACTGTGATATTGAGATAAAGAGGAATGCCCCAGCTGTCCACAAGTGAACATCTTTGAGTGAACACTGTCAGGACTGGTTGCTGTTGCTCACCAGTAACTACACTGTTGATTTTAGCTATAACTGGTGATTTTGATGGAGATATTGTCATTATTGCTGATACTCTGAATGCCTGTGTATGCATTATCTTCAACCTAACCCCATTTCGAAAACTTACCTTATTTTGTTCTCTGGCCACCTGAGCTCCTTGTGGCCTCGCCTACAATGGTCACTGGTAGGATATTTACCTGGTTTGTTTGTTTGGTGTCTCCTGTCACTCGCTTTCCAACCTGCGATGGGCCTGCTCCAGTACTCAGCTGCTGAGCTTCTTCGACTGCGTCTCCAGTCTGTGCCTCTGCTGTTTGTGCTGCATTTTCATCTGGACGTCCTATTTCTCCCTTGTCGGAGATGCATCCATCGTGGGTCACGCTGGAGATTCTGAATGGACACATCAAAAGGAATTAACTCCTTCTGGTCTAAATCTCAGAACCCTACATGTAACATAGATAGGAATACTGACCACAGTGTGTTGGCCAGCCTAGCTCGGTCGGCTACCACCGCTACCAAATGCGACAGTGAACATCCGCTCACTCAAGAGCAAGGGGCATCTCATTAGCCAAGTTTCCATCCAGTTTTTTGCGACGTTTTGTTATCGACAAACAGAATATACGTAAAAAAAATGTGCGATATTTGCTGTCTCCAGCCTGTTTCCATCCAACTGGCTTTTTATCGATAAAATGGTGTGCGTGATGACGTCATCCCCCCCAAAACGAACTGTCGCATAAGTTTTGTTGTATCGCAAAAAAAAATCTGCCCGTGAGCCATTTCCATACATAATTTTGTGTATGTCGCAAATTATCTACCTTTTGTTTTCCACGTTACACCCCCTCCACTAAACAAAAAAAACAAAGAAATGGAGAGATTATTTAGACAGTTTTTTGAAATTTGCCAGCTTACTATTATTTCAGTTTCACAAATAATTGGAATTGTACATAATATCCGAAGACGACAGCAGAATGAAGCAGTTGCTTGTCCGATAGCCCTAGAGCTCGAAGAAAGTACCCCAGTGCATTTAAAACCCATGGGTATGGGAGAGACGATGAAATAAGACCTTCTGGGAGGAGGTGGTGGAGAGACACTTTACAGAAAATCTCTGGCTGCAACATTTTAGAATGACACGGCCAACATTTGAGATGATGTGTGGATTCATCAGTCCTGATGTTGCGCCAATCACAGGTTGCCATCGACCACCGGTTCCAACCCAAAAGCGGATTGCCATCGCCCTTTACAAGCTGGCAACCTGCGCCGAGTATAGAGTAGTTGGAGAAACTTTCGGGGTTGGTAAAACTACCGTCCATCGATGTGTATATGCTGTGTGCACTGCTATTAAAGAAAAATTAATGCAGCGTTATATCAGACTTCCGACTGTAGCGGAGGCCAATGAAATTGCATACCGCGATTCCTTGGTGCATCTTGTGCCACAGATTTACGGTGCGCTGGATGGCACGCATGTGCCTATTCTTCCCCCGACAAAAGGCTACCGCGATTACATTAATCGCAGAGGGTGGCCATCTATTGTTCTCCAGGCCCTTGTTGATTACAGGTGCATGATACGAGACATTTGCGTTGGCACTCCTGGAAGTGCCCATGATGCAGCTGTGTTTGCAGCATCGGATCTGTACAGGTGAGCCTACCTTTCAACATCCCTTCTCTGTGCGATAACAACTGAATTAGTACTGTAACCTGCTTCCCTTAAGATTTTTAATTAAAACTGAAATTTGAATTAATACAAAATAACGACGTTTAATAAAAAAAAAACTAAAGTTAATATTAATGAGAGAATTTCTCATATATGCTAAAACATCTGCCATTTAATGATAATAAAAAAAATGTTTAGATAATGAAACACACGGTTTATTAAATATTTTGAATGGCACAGTAAACTACCTTTGCGGTTTTTGTATTATTTAGACATCCTGAGAGACACCCCCAGGCTACAGTTGATGTGGAGGGAGTTCAGGTACCCCTTTTAGTAGCAGGAGACCCAGCCTATCCGCTACTGCATTGGCTCATCACGAGAAATAACGAGGCTCTTCATCAGACCATGCGAACCGCTCCGCTATTCTCGTTTTGATTGCACGTGATCACTATAACTGATCATTTTCTCCTTTCATTTAATGCTAAACTTACTTTTTCTATTACTAAGCTCCCCGCCCGTCTTGTATATTTTCATAATATTAAGAATATTAACTTGATTTTTTTTTCTTCTAGCATTGAGTCCCAAATGGACTTTTATAATTTATCCACTCTTGAATTGGTCACATATAACACTGGACTCAATGATATTCTTAATTCTCTCTCTCTCCGTTAAAAATCAGATCTGTTTCTTTTTCTGCCCCCTGGTTTATGTCTGAACTTCAGCTTCTGAAAGCCAAGGGCAGGCAACTTGAACAGTTATATAAAAAAGTAGACTCTCTGTTAACAGAGATGCATAAAAATCATGTACTTTACTATATGGACTGTACAGCTCAAACCAGATCCAACTATTACATTCGGTGTTATGTTTATTACAAGAAATTAACTAAGTCATTGTTTTCATTAATTAATAATATTACACAACCTCCAGACTCTTTACCATCTCACCTTGACATGATTGCTTTTTGTAATTCTCTTATGTCCTTTTTTTAATGAGAAAATCCAGAGGATACATCAGCACCTCGGTCCAGATTCTCTGTTTCTTCTGAGCTACACTCTCCTATTCACTCATTTTCCTCTTTCCAGCTCCCCACTTCCTCAGAAATCTCAGATCTCATCTGCAAATCAAAGCCATCTTCTTGTCAGCTGGACCGCCTCCCAACAGTTTTGGTTAAAGCCTGCCTCCCCTCCCTGGTCCCTGTCATTTCTGCTATAATTCACTCTTCTCTCACTACTGGTACTGTTCATCTTTTAAAACTGCTGCAATAACCCCATTACTGAAAAAAACTGGTGCCGATCCTACTAACTTCAATTTGCCCTATTTCTAATTCGCCCTTTATCTCCAAAATTCTTGAAAAAATAGTAGCCATCCAACTTCACTCCCACTTCTCTCATAATAATCTATATGAAAAGTTCCTGTCTAGTTTTCGCCCCCTTCACAGTACAGAAACGGCACTTGTTAAAATTACCAACAACCTTCATATGGCTGCTGACTCTGGTTTAATTACTATTCTCATCCTCCTTGATCTGAGTGCAGCCTTTGATACGATTTGTCATATCGCTCTCCTCAATAGACTATCTTTGATTTGAATTATCCACACTCCACTAGATTTGTTCATATCCTACCTCTCAGGCTGCACTCCGTTCATTCAGCTTAAAACTTTCACATCTCAACCCACTGCTGTTATTTCAGGTGTAATGGGGCCTCTTCTTTTTATTATTTACCTTCTTCCCCTTGGCAATATATTTCGTTCTTTCATAAATATAACATTAATTTTCACTGTTATGCTGACGACACCCAGTGCTACCTTGCTAGTAAACCCACTTCTTTTCTACCATCTTTGCTTATTGTTTTCCCTTCACCTCAGGTCAATAGTCTCGGTGTCATCCTTGACAGTACTCTGTCTTTCCAATCTCACATTAATAGCATCACCCGGTGTGCTTACTTCCACCTACGTAATATTATTGAATCCACCCCTCCCTCACTCCCCATACCACTGCCATTCTTGTTCACTGTCTTGTTACTCTTGTATGGACTATTGCAATTCACTCCTCTTTGGTCTCTCTAATCTATCTCTCAATAAGCTTCAACTAGTCCAGAATTCTGCTGCTCGCATCATTACTCGAACCCAATCTTTTCACCATATTACTCTGGTCTTGCAGCAGCTTCATTGGCTCCCAATTAAATTTCGAATTGATTTTAAAATTCTGCTGTTAACATTTAAGGCCATTCATAACCTCGCCCCTCCATATCTGCCCAACCTTCTTCATGTTTCCAATCCCTTCTGTAAAGTTGGATTCTCTTCCTCAATCCATCTGACCATCCCTCTCACCCGCCTAACCACCAAGGGGAGCAGAGCATTCAGCCGTTCTGCTCCCAAGCTCTGGAACTCACTACCTACTGAGCTTAGAAGTATCGAATCATTTTCAACCTTCAAATGTAAACTTAAAGCCCTTCTGTTTTAAAATGTTTTTTTCTCTATGATTACAATGGCTTTGTTTGGGTTTTCATTTTTATATTTTCTGTATTTTCTGATGTTTTAAGTTGTTTATAATGTGTTTTTATTTGTTTGGTGTCCTTGAGTACTTACAAAGGTGCCTTGTATGAATAAAATGTATTATTTTTATTATTATTACAAGGCCGCCTGCATCTAATCATATATGACAAAGCCTAAAAAAAACAATACAGAATGACTTAAGTACATTTATGTTATGAAGAATGCCAAGTGGGGTCTTTTGGCCTTATTTGGAGATTTTTAGAGCCTTAAAAAGACGATACTACATATAGTATAAGGAGTCTGCCTTTCTACAAATTGTATATTTTATTTGTTCATGTTTATTTTTTATTTATTCATTATTATTACATTTTTGTTTTTGCCTTTTCTTGAAACTGTTTTTTTGACATCTTGTAAAGCACTTTGAACTACATCCTATGCATGAAAATGTGCTATAGAAATAAATATTGTTTCTAGGGATACTTGATTTTATCTTGTTCACACATGCTTTTGGCCAGGTAATTTACTATTAAATTCCTGGAGGAGCTTTCATGTGTTTTTGGAGAAATAATGGATAATTGATGTACCTTATCCATTAATTGTTACCATTATCTGTGTGTGAAATGTTTCTGGATTTTCAACATTTTCAAAATGTTGTTTCTTTAATCACTTGTTTTATATTCGACAAATGACATCAAAAAATATTTCATTTAAAAATGTGTCATTCAGCCTGAACCACCACTTCTCTTTTTAATCAGTATTTACATATAAAAATAAAAATTTACTATTGGTTTAACTTGGTGATTTCCTTAACTTTTTGTGTTAATTCTAAAAATTTATATTACAATCATAATGTGTGAATTTGATTTTTGGATAGTTTTACCCATGTTGTTTTTAATAGATCCAGTGACCACTTATTTTCATCACTATTCATTTATTTAAACTATATTTATTCCTAACTTCTGGTTTACCTGATACATTTTCCTATATGTGTGTTGCTAGAGTAAAGATAGTATAAAATATTATTCTTTGCAGCAGCAAGAGATTAGTGGTTGTGGTACCAAATGAAGGATCATTCCATTCCAGAAGAGCTTACACAAGTGAGGATGAAGCATGGAAATCGTATCTGGAGAATCCTCTAACTGCAGCCACCAAAGCTATGATGAGCATTAATGGAGACGAGGATAGTGCTGCTGCTCTAGGGCTACTCTATGATTATTATAAGGTAATATTAATTTCTTTTAGTTGTCAGTGTTTCATTTGTATTGCTCTTATTTGCAAATAGATTTGTACATTGTACATTGACTTTTAACTGTAATTTTTATATGTTACGTTGAACACATGGGTGTAATACAATTCTTTATGTACAAGTTTCTGAATAATCTTTTTTGAGCCTTAAATCTTCTGTGTTTACTTTTTGGACTACAATTGAGATGTTTTCTTGAATGTACCACTATAGGATGTCTTCGGGAGTCAGATTTAGTCAGATAGGTTCCAATTCCAAAATGTTCATTCAATGTTAAAGTGCTCTACAACCTAATAAAATATAACATCTCTGTTCCAGAGTCATGAGGTAGCTTCTAAAATGGCTTCATCTCCCTTTGATTTAACATCATAATAGGGAATTTGAAGTGACTGTCATGAAATTTCTTGAAGCTGAGATTTTCAAAATGACCAAATTGAACCATTTAGGATGTTTATATAACCATTGCATTGACTCATGTAAGAATAGAGCAGGCCCAATTTAAAATTGGTCATATGGTGGGTTTAAAAAATTATATTTCCTTACTGTCTTCTCTTTAACCGTCTGAGAATAGCTTCATTTACAGTGGTCATACATTACAAATTGTTAGACAAACAATTTGAGCTTGTAAAAAGAGACAGGATATTCTATCCCATAAATCATTAGAAAAATTTGGATGAGAACAGGCCATTCATACCCAGCAAAGCTCGCCAGCCCTAACAACTTAATTCCTCCAAAAAACGTCAAGTCTAGTTTTGAAGGTCCCTAAAGTCCTACTGTTTAGCACACTACTATTTAACCTATTCCATGTGTCTGTGGGTTCTATGTGTGAAGAATGTTTTCCAATGTTTGTGAAATGTATCTTGAAGTTTCCATCTGTGTTCTTGTTGAACTCATTTTAAAGTAACAGTCTTGATCCACTGTAGTAATTCCCGTCATAATTTTTAAATGCTTCAGTCATGTCTCCTCTTAATCTCAGTTTCTTTAAACTTAAAAGGCTCAGCTTTTTATTAATGTTTACTCATAACTGCTTTCCTTCTGTCTTGGAATCAGCCCAATCACTCTTCTCTGGACTTTTTCTAGTGTTTCTGTGTCACTTTTTGTAGCCTGGAGAGCAAAACTATACATAGTACTCCAAATAAATGTATTATAAAGCTTCAGCATAACCTTCTTTGACTTGTCCATTAAACATCTTGTGTTATCACATTCTTTTAACCTTCTTTGTGGCTTCTGAATGCTGTGAATGCTATTAATGAAGTTAATAGTGACGAGTCGACTAATACTCCTAAATCCTTCTCATAAGGTTTGCTTTCAGTTTTTAGACATCCCATTGTGTTTTCAAATCTTAACACTTGCATTACTTGCATTAAGTTTCATCTGCCACCAATCTGCCCAAACCTTTATGTTCTGTCCCTGTGTAATAATTTATATATACAGTAATCCCTCGCTATATCGCGCTTTGACTTTCGCGGTTTCACTCTATCGCGGATTTTAAATGTAAGCACATTTAAACATATATCACAGATTTTTCGCTGGTTCGCCGCTTTCTGCGGACAATGGGTCTTTTAATTTAGGTTACATGCTTCCTCAGTTTGATTGCCCAGTTGATTTCATACAAGGGACGCTATTGGCGGATGGCTTAGAAGCTACCCAATCAGAGCATGTATTGCATATTAACTAAAACTCCTCAATGCTATAAGATATGCTTCCCGCGCTGTGCTTGTTTGCTTCTCTCTTTCTCACCTCTCTGCCTGACAGAGGGGGTGTGAGCAGAGGGGCTGTTTGCACAGAGGACACGGACGCTCCTCTACAAAATGCCGCTTTATCGCGGTGCTTCTGTATACTTAAAAGCATGTATTGATTTTTGATTGTTTGTTTTTCTTTGAGCGCTCTCGGACATTCTCTGCTCCTGACGCGCTCCTTTATGACGGCGCTCCTTTGAAGATAAGATATGTTTGCTTTCTTTTAATTGTGAGAAAGAACTGCCATCTCTGTCTTGTAATGAAGCACAGTTTAAACGTTTGACTAAAGGGTGTTATTTCATGTCTAGAGGGCTCTAATAATGTTAACAGGGTGGGAGAGTTTATAAGGGCTTAAAATATATAAAAATAACCACACAAACATATGGTTTCTACGGATTTTCACCTATCGCGGGGGGGTCTGGAACGCAACCCCCGCGATCGAGGAGGGATTACTGTAATTTAAATTTAATAATGTAAGTCCCTCTGTAATAGTTTAACGGATTTTGGATTATCTACCAATCCACCTGGCTTGTTATCTGCAAATTTAACCAGTTCTTTATATTCATCTCTAAATAATTTGTATATATATTAAAAATAGCAGTGGACTAACCCTTGAGAGACACCACTTCAGTTCTGATAAGGTGTCTCTTGCATTGCCTTGCACATTGCCCTGTGCTTCCTGTGTTTTAGCCAATTCTACACCCATCTGCACACTACATCATGAACTTCAACATCTTTATTTTGATGCCCAACCACTTATGTTGGACACAACAAATGCTTTCTGAAAGTCTTATAACTATCATATGCACCTTTGTGGCTTCCTCATAGAATTCCAGCATGTTAGTAAAACATGACCTCCCTCTTCTGAACCGTATGCTTGACTGTTAACGATAACGCTGTTCTTGCCTTGTGTCTTATCTTAGTAACACCTGTGATGCACATTAAGCTTACTGGCCTTTAGTTACTTGGATCTGCCCAATCACCCTTTTTATGTAATGGTATAATATTTGTTCTTTTCTAGTCATTCGGAAATTCCACAGTGCGCAGTTACTTCCTAAAATTGTGTCAATGGATTCTATATGCACTCAACAACTTCCTTACACACTCATGGATAAATGTTATTTGGTGTAGATATAAGTTTTGCTAAAGGGGGGAAAAAAAACAAGCTAATGATTCAAAGTTATGAAAAGGCTGATCTTAGATGTGAATTGCAAAAACAAATCTGCAAAATACTGCAACTTTGCATATCATGTTGGGAGTAGCCTGATGCTGAAATTCATTTGGGTAAAATTAAACAACCGTTGTTTTACAATAGAGTGTCAGGTTTTGCCTTCAAATAAGATTTTTTAAATAAATTCGAGTTACATTCGAATGAATGAGGCAAAACCAAAACTACATTATAATGCTAAGACAGTTCAGGTAATATTAATGAATTTGGTATTTGTTTAGCTTTGGTCCTGTTTACACTGAAGGCTGCATTCCATGTCTATGACTGAATGGAAATGATGGTGGAGCTGGGGTGGACATGGTGTGATGGAGAACCAACACAAAAATTATGCCTTACTCAAAAACAGCTATGACTGCTTTTTCAAAATTGAAATTTAAAATATACTCTTCATCTAGATTCCTAATTTTTTTTGGGGAGTTATAATGTCAGGGTAAACACCATAAAAATTGTGTATTAATCCCAAAGTAAATTAATCATCATCTTCTTCTTTTGGCTGCTCCAATTAGGGGTCGCCACACCAGATCATCATTTTCCATACATTCCTGTCCTCTACATTTTGTTCTGTGAGACCCATCACCTGCATGTCCTCTCTCACCACATTCATGAACCTTCTCTTTGACCTTCCTCTTTTCCTCTTACCTGGCATCTCTATCCTTAGCATCCTGTTCCCAATATACCCAGCATCTCTCCTCTGCACATGTTCAATCCAATGCAGTCTTGCCTCTCTGACTTTCTCCAAGCCGTCCAACCTGCTAACCCTCTAATGTACTCATTTCTAATCCTGTCCATTCTTGTCACACCCAGTGCAAATCTTAACATCTTTCTCTGCCACTTCCAGCTCTGTCTCCTGTTTTTTTTCCTACATTGGGTGTGTGGGAACTGTTAATATTTGAATGTGATTTATTTTATATAGCACGGAATGAAAATCAGCACTTCTTAGCATTGCACCATGCAAGCTGTCGTATCAATCGCCTACTGTAACTTGCTTTCTTTTTTCTTCGGTTATACAGGTAGTCTTGAATAAAAGTGCACTTGTTTTGTTTGCAAAATGAAGTGTCTGCGTGCACTTTTCGTGGCGTTACACGTGTATTTTTTGAGCATGCCCGTTTGAGCAGTATAAAAAGTATTGAAAAGTATAACAAAACAACAGGCAGATGGAGAGTGTCTGATGATTGCATATAGCGCCGAACTTACTGCTCTTTACCATTCGTTCCTCTACATGCCCTGGAGTACAAAAGAAACAGAATACAGACGCGCTATAGCTCTGCGTTGTACCACGATGCATACTAACGCACCAAAAAAGGGTTCTGACAGACAGACGCTGGCGAAGCTGCCTTCTTCGTATCTCACCGCCACTTGATTTTCTTTTTATTCAGTTTTATTGAGTGTTCCTGCCAGTCCCCGCATGTTGCTGTATGCTGGATATTTTCACATGTATTGTCTCTTTCTTTCAGGTGTGTAATAGAAACCACAGCATAGAGAGAAGTGTGTACATTGCTTCTTACAGGAAAAGGCGATGGAAAAAGTGCACTTGAATAAAAGTGCCTGTGTTTGAACGACACGGGCAGATGGGGAGTGTCTGATGATTGCATATAGCGCAGAAGTTACTGGTCTTTACCATTCTTTCCTCTGCATGTCCTGGAGTACAAAAGAAACAGCATACAGCAACATGCGGGACTGGCAGGAACACTCAATAAAACTGAATAAAAAGAAAAGCAAGTGACGGTGAGATACGAAGAAGGCAGCTTCGCCAGCGTTTGTGTGTCAGAACCCGGGATGGGGGGGGATTTGGCGTTAGTATGCATCGTGGTACACTGCAGAGCTATAGCGCGTCTTTAGTGAAAACAGCCGTGTCAGATGGGGTTGTATGGATTGATTCTGAACGAGACTGAGAGAATGAAAAGTGAATTATAAAAAAAAAAAGCTAACCTTTACAAGGATCATAAATTGCGCAGGATCGAACTCGTGACCTCTTGATTCCCAAGCGAGGGCTGAGTCTATTGAACCACAGAGGCAGTTAGAATAAAGTGCTGTCAAAGTCGCTTGTTAAGGCGGCTTTTTGTTTCTGCAGTTATATTTTTGAATAAAAGCGCAATTGTGTTATTCTTGTGAAAATGTTTATTTGCTATTTGGACTTCAGGCTTCATACACTATATAGTTTATGCCTACATTCTGTCATCTACTACTAGAATATAAAAAACTTTTCTGTTTTAACAATGTGTTGACACAGATTACTGTAGAAACGGAACAGACATGAAATGCGTGTGTTCCAAACAACGATCTATTATTTCCACTCTAAAACTCCACTTCACTCCCAGATACTCAATCAAGGCATGAGCTGAGAGAAGTTCGTGCACGTTCTAAATTGGTGGGGGGATGGAATAGCTGGCTGCTCCAATCTTCTCTTTATCAGCATTTAGAAGACAAAGGGCGCTGGCGGAGAGGTGTGAAGAGATTTAAGAAGCGATTTAAGGTGGGACGGAATTACGAGTTTTTTCGTAGGCTCTGGTAATTCTAGTGTTAAGCCTGTGCTTAGTGAAGAGCAAGCACTATTCAAGTCTAAACTGAGTATCATCTTTCAATCTCTCAAAAAATGATCTTTTATATTCATTGTATGTTTCACACAGTGTTTTAAACCTCTCATGTCAAAGATTTTTCTTTTTTTCCTGCCCCTCATAACATTTATCAGAATACATGGTTATGAAAACTTGTATGCTACCTTCCAAAATTCCTTTATTATCACAAATGTTTAAAGCAAGTACTTTTTGTGCCACTGTAAGTGGAGGTGAACATTTAAAAATGATAATTGTAACTATTAAATAAACAGATATGCTCAAATACATTTTGTTTTATAAAATGTTGTAGAAATATATTTGTTTTAAAAAATATAATTTTGACCTTGCAAACCGACCTTGTATACACTTTGATTATAATCAATACACATCTATCTACACACAACACTACTACTACACTTATTTTATCATTGCCGCTAATATTCTTTCTGAGTATATCTTAACTTCAGATGAAGATGAATATTCTTTTTTGCACTGTTTATGGTTATAAATGTGTTTATAAAGAGACATTTTAATGTGAAAAGAGCTTTTGTCATATCATCTACCATAAAGTTACTACAATGTATTATGTCTCTATAAATACATGCATTGGATTTTTTCTAATCATGATATATAATTTTTTAAACCCAATCTCCAGGTCCCTAAAGAAAAAAGATTGCTGCAATTAAACAAAGTCATTGATGCTCAAGATGGTCAAGAAAAAAGGTATTTGATTTTTTTTTTTCTTTTCTTTTCCCTGTATTCTGTGAGAAGTGTTGCATACTGCATTCTTATGTGACTTTTGATTTTGTAAAGTCTGGCTAAATAAAAGGCAATTTAATTTGTAAGTAGCTAAAATTATCTTTCATTCTTGTATTCTTAAATCTGTAGCACATTTTTATACAGATTTTCATGGGTGTGTCAATGTGGTCTTCACATTTTAAAAAATTAATCCAGACTTCTGTTTTCTAACCCATTTATCAAGTGTGAAACAGTTCTGGTTATTTTTAAATATTTGCTGTATATATACTTGTGTACAAATAAGTGGATTTGCTTTATTTAAT
This sequence comes from Polypterus senegalus, assembly GCF_016835505.1. Lineage (NCBI taxonomy): Eukaryota > Metazoa > Chordata > Cladistia > Polypteriformes > Polypteridae > Polypterus > Polypterus senegalus. Next base: position 93,045,757 of record NC_053168.1, read on the forward strand.
CTTATTGTTTCTTAAGGAGCAGTTTAGAAGTAACTACTGGACAAAATGACTTGGACTGTATTGATAATAGAGTGCAAGTTCTGAAATCTCTACCAGTAAACTTGTCATTGAACTCTGATCACCTGGAGCCTTCTAAGAGGGAACATTACAGCCCACATATGCAAGATGGGACTACAGGTGGAGTATCTGCTGTCACTGTAGTGAAAGCTGAAGTTTATGCTCCTGTTTTTATGAGCCCTGGGGTCCACTACAATCGAGGAGATGGTGAAGAACAGCCACGGGTCATATTTGAGCAAACACAGTATGAGGTCTCAACAGTTAGTCATTCCAGCTACCTAAAAGATGACCAGCGTAGTACTCCTGACAGTACTTATGATGAATCTTTTAAAGAGGACCATGAGGTTGGTGCTTTCATATACTAAAATTAAAAATGTTTTGTTACTGAATGCTCCAGTACTATTTGTAAGATTAATTTTCATATTTATTGTAAAAATGCATTAAGTATTTTGAAAATTCTTTAAAACACTTTATATCCTTTTAATAACTTTTTTTTGTCATTTGATAAACAAACAGGAATAAATTTAAAAAAGGGTTGAGGTCCCAGGTGCAAAACCTAATGCAGTGTTACAGGGTTGTTCTTGCGTGATGACATTTTAAGATTATTATGTATAAGACGCTGGTGTGATAGTTGTCTGGGGGTCATAGATCATCTTTTAGCGCACTTTTTATAGTGATTTTGATGAATTTTAAATTTATCTGAAATTTTTGCCCCTCAATCTACATTTAATAACTAACAATGACAATGTGAAAAATGTTTTTTTAGAAAGGTTTGAAAATTTATTAAAAGTCTAAAGCTCAAATCTATAATTCATATACAACACAATAAAATGTTTTGTTTTGTAGCCCAAAATCACGCATAGAGTAATGTAATGGGCTTTAAAAGACCCTGCCTTTTGACAGCCCACCAGTCTCTAAGAAAACAATGAAAAACTCCAAAAAAAAAAAAAAAATCTTATAGGGAAAACATGGAAAAAACCTTGGGGAAGGCAGTTCAAAGAGAGACCCCTTTCCAGGTGGGTTGGGCATGCAGTGGGTGTCCAAAAAAAGGGGTCAGTACAATACACAGAACAGAACACAAGTAATCATCTGTACAATAGTGCAATAGAAACATTACAAGTACAGAGCAGAATTCAACAATAGATGATATTACATAATATGATTTAAGTTTTATCAGCGTCCTTGGCTATCAAACTGCCTCCCCCTATTGGCCATTTCACAGCTGAGTCAGGGCTGAGCCAACCAATCCAATGGAAGGACTCCTCTACCCGACAATTCCTGCGATAAGTTGACTTTAACTTAGGCAGGCAAAACAATTTGGCAGTAGGGCAGTGGCACCAAGTGCCACATTTGAGTACCGAGATGAGAAACAGAATAGGTAAAGGTAAGTAACAAATTATAACTGTCATATTACTTACTTTTTAGTACTAATAACTAACCACAGAGATGCAATATGTACAGTTAATCGTCAGCTTTAGTCAGGATATGATAAACTGAAATAGTGAGTCTTCAGTCAGGATTTAAAAGCTGAGCTCGAAGAGACATCACTTATAGTACCAGGCAGACCATTCCACAGTTTAGGGGCCCTGTAACTAAAAGCTCGACCTCCCCCTGTTTTCTTAATCCTTGAAATCATAAGCAGACTGCCATCTTGAGATCTTAATGTACATTCTGGTTTGTAAGTCATAAGTTCAGACAAGTAAGCGGGACCTAGGCCATTTAAGGCTTTATATGTTAAAAGCAGAATTTTGAAATCTGCTCTAAACTTAACTGGGAGCCAGCGTAAGGATTTAAGAACTGGAATAATGTGTTTGTATTTTCTTGTTCTTCGTAATAATTCTTGCAGCAGCATTTTGGACTAACTGGAAGCTATATAAAGAACAGTTTGAACATCCAATGAACACTGAATTACACTAGTCAGTCCTACTAGAAATAAATGCATGATGCATGGATGTGTGAGGTCAACCAAGGCCATTCCATTTGGTACAAACCAACACAGGCTGGTGGTCATAACTTGCTTATCTAGAGCAGTGTTACAGTGCTGGTGGAGCCCTAAATAGAATGCCATTCCTTTGCAGAGCAAACACACACTGAACCACACTATGGCCAATTTAGCAACGCCAGTCCTTCTAACCTGCATGCCTTTGGACTGTGGCTGAAAATAAAGGGACCCACACATACATTGGAAATGGTCTGCTATCACTGTGCCTCCTCATATGTGCATGTGTTTATCAATGTGTGTGTTTTTTGGAAGTCACTGAGCACTGGAGAGATTCCAAAGGATTGGAAAATGGCAAATATCATCCCATTATATAAAAAGGGTGACAGGGCAAATCCAAGGAACTACAGGCCAGTAAGCTTAACATGCATCACAGGACAATTAATAGAAGGAATTATTAAGGATAAAATTGAGCAACACATGGCAAGGACAAGAGTTATTCTGAACAGTCAGCATGGGTTCAGAAGAGGGAGGTCGTGTTTTACCAACATGTTGGAATTCTATGAGGTTGCAACAAAAGCATACGATCAAAGTGGAGCATGTGATATTATTTATCTGGACTTTCAGAAAGCATTTGATAAGGTGCCACATGAGAGGTTGGGCATCAAGTTAAAAGAAGTGGGAGTTCAGGGTGATGTTTTTAGATGGGTGCAGAATTGGGTCAGACACAGGAAGCAGAGAGTGATGGTGCGAGGAACCTCATCAGAACTGGCCGATGTTAAGAGTGGTGTTCCACAAGGGTCAGTGCTAGGGCTGCTGCTATTTTTAATATATATAAATGATTTAGATAGGAATATAAGTAACAAGCTGGTTAAGTTTGCAGATGATACCAAGATAGGTGGATTAGCAGATAAATTTGGAATCCGTTTCTATCATTACAGAAGGACTTGGATAGCATACAGGCTTGGGCAGATTTGTGGCAGATGAAATTTAATGTCAGTAAATGTAAAGTATTACACATAGGAAGTAAAAATATTATGTTTGAATACACAATGGGCATCATTGGATGCAGAAAAAGCATTCAACATGATTGAATGGAAATACTTTTTTACTACATTGGAGAAGTTTGGGTTTTGCCCAAACATTTGTGCATGGATTAAATTACTGTATACTAACCCAGAAGCTTCAGTTTGCATCAATAACATTTGCTTAGACTACTTTAAACTAGAACGTGGCACTAGACAAGGATGCCCCTTGTCACCGCTGCTGTTTGTGATTGCCATTGAACCACTGGGAGTACATTGTCGAAATAATGATCAGATAAAGGGGATTAACAGAGAAGGACTGGAACAAAAAATCTCATTATATGCAGATGACATGGTACTGTATATATCAGACCCAGAAAATTCTGTACCTGCAGTCTTAGCAGCACTCACAGAATTTCAAAAGATCTCTGGTCTCAGAATTAATCTGAATAAGAGTGTACTCTTTCCAGTAAACTCTCAAGCATATAATATTAGATTAGATACCCTACCTTTTATCATTGCAAACAGTTTAAATACCTAGGGGTAAACATTACAAGTAAACATAAAGCTCTATATTTTAACAAAATTTTGCCGTCTGCATGGAAAAAATTAAACAAGACTTGCATAGATAGTCAACCCTTCATCTCACACTAGCTGGAAGAATTAACACTGTTAAGATGAATATTCTTCCTAAACTCCTTTTATTTCAATACATCCCAATATACATTAATAAATCATTCTTTAGGCAATTAGATTCAACAATAACCTAATTTATTTGGAATTCAAAACATCCACGCATCAAAAGAGCGACCCTACAAAGACAAAAGGCAGAAGGCGGCATGGCTTTACCTAACTTCCAGTTTTATTGCTGGGCAGCAAATATACAGGCAATAAGAACCTGTTCACAAATAGAAGAACATACACAGGCTTTGACCGCAATAGAAGTAAAATCCTGCAGTACTTCTTTGTATTCCTTGCTCTATGCTCCAATAAACACACGCTATCGGCAATATACTAAAAACCCAATTGTGCTCCACTCACTTAGAATCTGGAACCAATGTAGAAAGCATTTTAAGACAGAGAAGCTTCTATCTGTGGCACCTCTACAAGAGAACCACCTCTTTTAACCTTCACAAGCATATGCAGTTTTTAATATCTGGAAAAAATGTGGAATTAACTTGCTTAGAGATCTTTATATAGACAACGTCTTTGAATCCTATGAACAATTGCATTCCAAATTTAACATTCCAGCTACACATTTCTTTCACTATCTTCAAATCAGAAACTTTGTTAAACAGAACCTTCCAGATTTTCCTGATCTTGCACCCTCATCCATGGTGGAAAAAATATTGCTCAATCTCAAGGACTCAGACACCATCTCTACAATATATAAAATCATTTTACAATCCCTCCCTTTCAAAGATCCAAGAGGACACTGGGAAAAAGATCCCTCAATTAATATATCAGAAAAGAAGTGGAAAGTAGCAGTGCAGAGAATTCACTCGAGCTCCATATGCGCAAAGCATACAATTATACAACTTAAAACTATATATCAAGCACATCTGTCTCGACTAAAACTCTCCAAAATGTTTCCAGGACATGATCCAACCTGCGAGCGTTGCAACCAAGCCCCAGCCTCACTCGGTCACATGTTCTGGGCCTGCACCAAATTAACATTATTCTGGACAAAAATTTTTGATTAACTTTCAGATAGCCTTGGACTCGCAATCCCTCCTAACCCATTAACAGCTGTGTTTGGGGTTCTTCCAGAGGGGCTTAAAGTGGAGAAAGACAAACAAATTGTGATTGCATTCACTACACTTTTGGCACGCAGACTTATTCTGATAAACTGGAAGAACCCAAACTCTCCTTTTTTAAGTCGGTGCGAAACTGATGTGTTTATATTATTTGGAGTTTGGAAAAAATCAAATACTCAGAGGATCTGTACAGACTTTTTTCAAAACATGGCAGGATCTAATCAATAATATTTTTAAATAAGTTCATAAAGCCTTAAATTTAGCGATTTTTGGCTTGCTCTCTCTCTCAGGGGTGGGAATCGATCTGTTCTTAATTCAATTTTTCTTTTTGTAAAAACTTTATTGCTTTGTATGGATTGTAATAATTAATAAAAATAAAAAAAATAAATAAAAAAAAAAATGAATACACAATGGGCGGTCGGAAAATCGAGAGTACACCTTATGAGAAGGATTTAGGAGTTATAGTGGACTTTAAGCTATCAACTTCCCAACAGTGTTCAGAAGCCATTAAAAAGGCTAACAGAATGTTAGGTTATATAGCATGATCTGTGGAGTACAAGTCCAAGGAGGTTATGCTCAACCTTTATAATGCACTGATGAGGCCTCATCTTGAGTACTGTGTGCAGTTTTGGTCTCCAGGCTACAAAAAGGACATAGCAGCGCTAGAAAAGGTCCAGAGAAGAGTGACTAGGCTGATTCCAGGGCTACAGGGGTTGATTTATGAGGAAAGATTAAAAGAGCTGAGCCTTTACAGTTTAAGCAAAAGAAGGTTAAGAGGTGGCATGATCGAAGTGTTTAAAATTCTGAAGGAAGTGGATCGAGACTTGTATTTTAAAATGAGTTCATGAAGAACACGGGGACACAGTTGGAAACTTGTTAAGGGTAAATTTCGCACAAACATTAGGAAGTTTTTTCTTTACACATAGAACGATAGACACTTGGAATAAGCTACAAAGTAGTGTGGTAGACAGTAAGACATTAGGGACTTTCAAAACTCGACTTGATGTTTTCTTGGAGGAAACAAGTGGATAGGACTGGCGAACTTTGTTGGGCTGAATGGCCTTTTCTTGTCTAGAGTGTTCTAATGTGTGTGTGTGTGTGTGTGTGTGTATTTAAAAAAGAAAAAAATTGTTGGGGGAAGAGTATTCCTGTAAAATATTTTCTTTTACGTATATTTGCTCCAGACACCATTCTAACTCTTTTTACTGAAAGAATGTACTAGTTTAGTGGCTTTTAATTATTCTACCTGCCTGTATTGATCTAATTTTGTTGTATATTTCTATAAACAGAAATACCGCACATCTTCACTGGGAGCTGAAGAATTTGTTTTTGAACCACCAGGAGTGTAAGTTTTTTTTTTTTTTTGCAACCAAGTTTCACCTGCATGCTCTATGACAGCTTCCCCACTTAGCTAAAGAGATAACAATTGCCCTTTTGCAATTGGATTGATTATACATTTTTATAAAGAAATCCTTTAAAAAATTCTAATAAGAAACATGCTGCCCTAGAAAAAAGTTCCCATTTTAAGAAGCATTTTAATAGTGTTTTGTTTAAATTGACTGTTTTAGGTTATGGTTACATTTAAGGCACTGTAATGTCACTGTAGAAATATTCAAAAAGATCTCATATCCGTTTCTTTTTAGAGACTCCTTTCAGTATATGCTTGAAGCCACAAAGTCTCTCCGACAGAAACAAGGAGAAGGCCCTATGACTTATTTAAATAAAGGCCAGTTCTATGCTATAACCCTAAGTGAAACCGGAGCTAATAAGGGTCTTCGGCATCCAATCAGCAAAGTGCGAGTAAGTTAAATTTTAGATGATGGATCTCCAAAATTATTATTATTAATTCTAATTTTAATATTCCACTGGACAGATGTTTTAAGTTAATACATTATTTATCACATTAATGGAAAAACTCTAACCGTCTCTTCAGAGTGTCATCATGGTTGTGTTTAGTGAGGACAAAAACCGTGATGAACAGCTAAAGTACTGGAAATATTGGCATTCACGACAGCACACAGCAAAGCAAAGAGTTCTTGATATTGGTAAGTGACCAATATTTTTTCCTATTATAACTCAAGCATGAATCTATAAATTTGTCAATTTTGTGTATTCAAATTGCAAATACTGGAGCATTTAAAGTTAAGTGTAGGAAAGAACATCTTTATTAATGGCTGCAATATATGTATACCTTTCGTATTGTGTTCATCATTTTAGTGGAACTCATTTTTTTCTCTCTTTCCTCAACTCTTCTTATGAAATTTCATGTGTTTACAACTGGTTTCCAAGCTTCTGTTAATTACACGTCTCTATTTCTTTATAGTGCAGCATCTTTTCTATTTAATCTGGGTGATGGTTAAATAGCATTTTGTATCTCTTAAGCATTTACAAAATTGTGTTTTATAATACTCAATGTCTAATAAAATGTATACTTTCAGAAAGCCAGAAACCTTAAAGGTAAAATTTTATTTACCTGAAATAATAATAATTATGATTAACACTAGAAACCCTGAAGCCTACAAAAAAACTTGTAATCCTGGCCCATCTTAAATCCCTTTGCACCTCTCTATCAGCGTCTTTTTGTTTTGTAAATGCGTTGATCAGCACAAGCAGCATGCAGCCTGCTGTCCCATCCCCCCACCTTGATGGAGCTCAGCTCGGGCAATAAATTCTACGTGTTGGGGAGGTGGCTAAGTCAGTGTGGTTAGGAGGAGGGGTATTGGGTGTAACGTTTACTCCGCATAATTTTTTTGCTATATATTGCCTTTGATTCTTGTAAGTCTAAGCATTATCCTCTGAAGACCCCTGGTAGGGGTTGAAAGCTCAGGATTAAAAAACTACTTTTGATACGTGATTCATTTTCTTCCTTTATGGATCTCCAGCTGCAAATATGCAAACCGTATCACAGACATTCTCTTCCATATACAGTAATCCCTCCTCGATCGTGGGGGTTGCGTTCCAGAACCCCCCGCAATAGGTGAAAATCCGCAAAGTAGAAACCATATGTTTATATGCTTATTTTTATATATTTTAAGCCCTTATAAACATTCCCTCACTATTTATAAATATTCCCCGCACAGTTATACAGCATAAACCCTTTATATTCTTTTAGTTATTAGGTAAGATTCGTTGAAATTATGTATGTAAACACACTATTTATATACTACTCACGTAATATACGTATATCATTGAGGAGTTTTAATACGTAATACAGTTTTAAACCTATTGTAATTGATTAGGTAATATAAAAATAAGTGAAAAATCTATAACATGCAAATGCTGTACATAAAACCAAAATGTTATTTTAAAGATATTGTAGAGCGCCTCCGATATCACATATGTTGCAGCCATTAAGATAGACAGGCCACCGGCAATAAATACCTACAATGCAAGAAAAATTGTATAAAATGTGTGTATAGATACAATAAATGTACATACGTGTACTAAGTATGTAGAAAATTAGTTATGGGTACTCGCCAGCAATGACACGACGACTTGTCCGATAATGATGAGTTTAATTTTACTGCACAACAAAGAAGAGTGTTACAGTTCTTCTGAAGGAGCCTCTTCAGGCGATTGTGTAGCACCGCCGTTGTTTTTGCACAAAGATGGACTTCACATATATATAATGTGTGTGTGTACAGTGGAACCTCGGTTCACGAACGTCCCGGTTCACGTACAACTCGGTTCACGACTAAAAAGCTTGCCAAACTTTTGCCTCAGTTCACAACCACACACTCGGTATACGAACAAGCCAGTTTCCCTTGCCTGCCTGAGCTGAGCTGAGAGAGAGCAAGAGCGAGCGAGCACGTGCCTGCTGGGGAGGGGGAGGAGGAGATTGCTGCACTGTTTGCCTGCCTATCTGCAGCCAGTAAGTGCAAGCCAACCATCCCCCCAATTCCACGTGCCTGCTGGGGAGGGGGAGGAGGAGATTGCTGCACGTGTTTGCCTGCCTATCTGCAGGCTGTACGTGCTAGCGCACCATCCCCCCCACCACAGGCAGCCTCAGAAAGAAAGAGAGAAAGCGAGCGAGCCGCTGCTGTAAGAGCTCTGTTCATTGTTTTCCTTCCATTGGCTTCTAAGCAAGTGAAGAGTAGTGAGAAGAAAGTTTTGAAGAAAATTGAAATCGAAGTAAAGAAAGAAATTACAAGAGGTGGAAAAACTGTTTACCAGTTTACTCATTAACCAATCTGAGAACCGTCCTGCTTTCAAGCAGCACAATGTAAACAAAGCCAGACTGCCAGCAAACATGAAGGGTTGGGTCACAAGAACTTTGTTTTTGGAATGGCTGCATGAGGCTTTCACTCCCACCAGCTAAACAGCTAAAAGCACCAGAAACCCAAGAAATCACAAGAGAGAAAACACCTGATGGAAAACACTTCATGCCAGAACTCGACTCATGCAAGGTTAGTTTTCTTGGTGGTTTTTGTATTACGGATTTTTCAAAAGTTAATTTTTCAGTTCATAACGCGATTTGTTGCAAATGTTCGCTTTTTTCCTTGTGCTTAAAACTCATGAAAGTGTTTACAGATGGAGTTTTTCATAGCGCGATTAGGTGCAATGTTACCTTTCTCTTTTTTCAAATGTTCCTTTTTTTCTGCTGTGCTTAAAACTCATTTTATAAAAAGTGTTTACAGCGATCAGGCTTTAAGTTTAATAGCGTGATCTCCTGCAATCTTACTTTTTTGGTTGCTTGTGAGTTGGTTTTTAAATGCACTTTGGATTTGGTCGATGTTCCTTTTTTTCTGTTGTGCTTAAAACTCATTTTAAAAAAAAATGCTGCAGGAGCACCTGCTACAGAGAGATTAGAGAGCACCAGCGAGCAAGCGCAGAGAGAGAGAGAGAGCATGCAGCTGACAGGGAAGGGATAGGGGGGTGTGTGTGTGTGTGTGTGCGCGCGCTCGTGCTACAGAGAGAGAGAGAGCGCGTGAGCCAGCCTGCTCCTGTAGCTGAGGGAGGGAAGGGCTTTGTTGGTGTGTGTGCTACAGAGAGAGAGCGCGAGCGAGCCAGCTCCTATAGCTGAGCAGGGAGCCTGGGTGTTTTGTGTCAGTGTTGTTCAATGTTTTTACATTAGTTTACTATTACACTGTGCATTCTATGGTGTAATTAACTATATTTGTGCTTAATCTTTACATATATTTACATATTTACATACAGCTTGTACTGTCTGGAACGGATTAATTGTATTTACATACAATCATATGGGGAAACTGCTTCGTTCATTTAAACTCGGTTTACGACCAAAGTTCTGGAACGAATTATGGTCGTGAACCGAGGTTCCACTGTATATATATATATATATATGTATATATATGTGTATATATGTATGTATATGTATATATATGTGTATATGTATATATATGTGTATATGTATATATATGTATATATATATATATATATATATATATATATATATATATATATATATATATATATATATATATATATATATATATATATATATATATATACTAGTAAAATACCAGCAGCAAGAGGAGAAGTAGTGTGTTAAAGAAGCAATGAAAAAGAAAAGGAAACATTTTGAAAATAACGTAACAATGTTATTGTTTTGTCACTGTTGTGAGTGATGAGTGTTGTTGTCATATATATATATATATATTTACACACACACACAAACATATATATATACATATCTATACATATACATACACACACACATATATATACATATACATACATATCTACATATATACACACACAGCTATTTCAGATCAGTGCAATACGCTGTTTGTTAAAACGGATGACACCGCTCTTACGCAAGTCTGCGTGGATATTATGAACTATCGATTTGTTCAAGTTCTATTTAAATTTTAAATAGAAGGAATTTTTATTTAGTCGACAGAAATATCTTTGGTAGGAATGGTAAAACAGACAGGAATATTATTCCTGAATAAATCAACTCAAACCTTAAACAACTTATAATATTTTGCTCTCCATAAAAATATATCCTGTCTAAATTATACAAGTTAGAAATAAAGTAAACGTTAAAAGAACAAACATTCAAATTTCTTTACTCTTATGTAATTTTATATAAAAATAAACTTAGATTTTAAATATCCCAAAAGATTTTGCTCTCCATAAAAATATATCCTGTCAAAATTATACAAATTCAAATATGAACATGCTGCATAACAAAACCTGGAAATATAAATAAAATGTGTTCCTTTCAGCAATAACAAATCAAATCATTCAGTTGTCTTTGCTCATATGTCATTTTAGAGCTGGACGCCTGGCATCTTTTTTTGGCAACAGGTTCGTTTCTGTTTGGTGTGAGGTTCTGTGTTGTGGAGATTCTCAGGATGGATTGCAGGTGCTCATCAGTGAGGCAACTCCTGTGTGCTGTTTTGTTAGTCTTTATCACTGAGAAGAGCTTCTCACACAGATATGTGCTACCAAACATGCACAAGGTTCGAGCCGCATGTAGACGGACTTTTTGTTCTTCAAAGTCACCAAAGCGCCGTGCAAACTCAGTGCGCCAGTTTATCAGCAAAGTGCGATTTGGGAACACCGTAGTGACGACTTGGTTTAACATTACTTGGCAACAGGGAAAGAGGGGAAAGTGGTTGTGTCTCCCATAAAAGCAGCCTCAATTGAAATCACTTTGTGATTGTGCACGGGTAAAAACGTCCGCTGAAGTGTCAGATTCTTATTTAATTCTTCTGCTTTCTGTATCTTCTGCATTGCATTCAGGTCTTTCAGGTTACCCTGATGTTTTGTTTTATAGTGCCGCCTTAGATTAAATTCTGTAATTACAGCCACATTAGCTCCACAAATGAGACACACGGGTTCAGTAAACATATACTCAGCCTCCCATCGGTTTTAAAGGCTCTATTTTCAGAATCAACTTTTCTCTTCAGCATCGTGTGAGCTAGCTTCGCAATAACTTAATCTAAAAAGGCAGCTGAAGAGCTGCATTATGGGATCTGTAGTTTATTGTGTTACCAGCGCTTCATATACCCGGGCTTTAATAACAATAATACAGTATATAAAATGATCTCGGGGCGGATATAATTACACTGGTCGGATGTGGCCCGGCCCTTGAGTTTGACACATATGGACTAAATAGAACTTGAAAAGATATATTTTTTCAAATGTGATCGCGCAATTCAGATAGAGTTGACGCGACTACAGCCTGCATGCCTCAATAAGTCATCCTCCCTCGCTCTTACTTTTTACCGCTCATCTAATGAATACACTGAGTATGGCTTTACCAAAACAATCATTGATGGCTAATAAAGTATCCATTATTCGAGTATGTAGATCGGGTTATATATATATACATATATATATACCCGCGTATCGCAGCGGAGAAGTAGTGTGTTAAAAAAGCTAGAAAAAGAAAAGGGAACATTTTAAAAATAACGTAACATGACTGTCAATATACAGTATTTGTTTTGTGAGTGTTACTGAGTGTTGCTGTCATCAAGGATTTGATTATCATTATTTCTTTCAATCAGGTTCGTATTTGTAGGATGTGTTGTGTTCAAGTTACATTCCGTGTTTGTCAATCGCTGTAAAGATGACAGGTTTCATTCATCGATTCGCTTCTTACTGCATCAATAAACAGCTCGTCTTCTTCTTTATCTGAGACCTGACACACTGCATGCACGGGTTTTTTACACTGTCTTCCTTTAGCTGGACATTGACTTTTTCCAACGTGTGCTTTGTTTCCGCAGTAGCAGGATTTATGAATATGCTTGTATGTATCAGACGCTTCATATTTTTTGCTGCCTTTTCAATTGTGTAATTCGGTTTTGTTCAGCGCTTTGGAACTGTTGCTTTTATCTGTGCACTGCCAGTTCACGGAGCCACTCGTGTACATGCATCAAGGTTCCCAGCTGTGCTGGTGCCATCTCGCTATGTCCATGGCTGTATTTAATGTTACCTTAGTCCTGGCACTTAAAACTTTCTCTCGCAGTTTCGCTGAGTTTGTGTCAAACACCACCCTGACCATCTCATCTTCCTCTCCATAAGCACAGTCCTTCACCCGTGAATATTTAGTGGCAGTTTGCTATTGGATTGCCGCTGACGGACGGCCTTATATGGGCAGGCACTAAATTACAAACGCCAGCGGCAGCCTGTCTATGAACTTAATTTAAAGTGTAGGTTTACATCGTGCTTTGTTTCAAGTAGCAGAACTCATGAATATGGTTGTATATGTCACTCGCCGCTTCTTATTGTTTCGCTGCCTTCTCAATTATATAATGCATGTTTTCTTCAGCGCTTTTGAGGTCTTCCTGGTTTTCTATGTACTGCGTGATTACGGGAGGCGTGATGATGTCACACGAAACTCCCCCACGGCGTTGAAGCTCATCTCCATTACAGTAAATGGAGAAAAACTGCTTCCAGTTATGACCATTACGCGTAGAATTTCGATATAAAACCTGCCCAACTTTTGTAAGGAAGCTGTAAGGAATGAACCTGCCAAATTTCAGCCTTCCACCCACACGGGAAGTTGGAGAATTAGTGATGAGTGAGTGAGTGAGTGAGTGAGTGAGTGAGTGAGTGAGTGAGTGAGTGAGGGCTTTGCCTTTTATTAGTATAGATATATGTATGTATGTGTATGTATGTATATATGTATGTATGTATGTGTATATATATGTATGTATGTATGTATGTGTATATATATATGTATGTGTATATATATATGTATGTGTATATATATATGTATGTGTATATATATATGTATGTGTATGTATGTGTATATATATATGTATGTATGTGTGTGTATATATATATATATATATATATATATATATATATGTGTGTGTGTGTGTGTGTGTGTGTGTGTGTGTGTATATATATATATATGTGTGTTTGCATTGCTATCTGAATGGGGACATACGCCTGACTGCACACCAACACAGTGAGGACCTCTGACCAAGTGGGGACCAAAAATGAGGTCCCCATAATTCTGCCCATTATAATTAATGCAAAATTGCTTCCTAAGGTGTGTACCATCAAAATCTACCATGACCCCAAAATTCATATTTCAATGAGTAAAATTTGTGTGTGTGTTTTGCGCTGGATGCTCACAGTGTGTAAAACCCCCTACAGACACTTTGCGGTACTGCAGTGTGTTTTGGGGCTGGATGCTCACAGTTTTTAAAACCCCCTACAGACACTTTGCAGTACTGCAGGGTTAAGCACACTTTTGGTCACATGGCAGCAACACCGGATGTTCCCATTAGGTGCGTGCATATGGAGGAAAGATTGAAAGCCCGAAAGGATAAATCACAAACTGTTAAAAAAAGGTAAACAGTGTTTTAATAAATGTTATGCTAGAGTAAGTAGTTAATCGTTGTTATTATTATTATTAGCCAATGAAGATGACGTTTTTATCTATTTAAAGCTTTGTTTGAATAAAAGTTTGTCAGGGTATGTTGTGTTTGTTGGTTTTTAAGAAGACCCTGCTTGACTATTTTTATATGCCAGCTTTATTATGCATTTAATTTTAAAACACAAATTATGCGTGTTTATATTCGGGAGTTTACATGTATATGTGTACATATATGTGTATATATACATAGAGAAAGAGAGAGAGAGACATATGTTGAAAATGAGAAGACAACGAATAAATCCGGAAAGCGAGGCTATTCGGTATGTGAGGTCATCTTCGGACAAATGCGGTTTGGAAATTAAATGTATCAGTTCAGAGAAAGGTAAGTTGTTTATAACCAATTTATTTTCTTAAATTATTAACATCGCATTTATATTAGCGAAGTACGCTTCACATACTCGGTCGTTCGCAGGACGTGGAGTTTTGCGGTGGATGCATTGGAAAAGGGTGACTTTGTGGCCGAGTACCGGTCAACTAATAAACGGAGCTGAAAGCGAGAGGAGGAGGCGAGTGTACCATCCTGCCGCTGCTGTCTTTCTTTTCGACTTTAAATGGAATAGGAAAAGCTGGTGGTGAGCTGTATTTATTTTTCAAATTTATGGTGAAAGTGTACTACGGTCTGTTCGAAGTTAATATTGCAATAGTTAACAAAACGTCAGAATGAAAGTAAACGGCAGAAAAAAGTAATACTACCAGACAGTATAATCAGGTTTCCCTGTCTCCGAATAAAAAATAAATGCTTAATAAAATACTTTATGATATATACAACAAATTTGCTTTAACATAAAAAAACCGGTATAATAATGACCTGATCGCGTACGTGTAATGCAGATATGCTGTCTGAAGTGGCGGGACTCCTGGAGAAGCAGCTCCGAGATCCGCGTTCTCAGACACCGCAGTTAGTAAGCACTTTATTTAATGGAATCAGCCACCTGCTTCGACTCTCTGTCCGCCCTTCTCTGCCTTAGAGGCAGTTCATATGCCCACTGTCCACCTGCCCTGTGAGACACGGTAGCGGCCGCACACTCGGGCAGATGGACTGTAGCAGCCTGGAAACGTGTCTGAAGTGCTTCAAGTGCTCTGTCTGCAACATAGCGATCGCGGAGCTGCTTTTATGTCAGTTTCTCAAGGTAGTCCTTTCCACGTAAGTGAGGAGCTTGCCCTCTCAGGCTCAGACCCAGATGTGCTACACGATTATTTCCACGGAACACTACTCATTCTAATACATGAGGCAAATTGGCTGTGTGTAATCTTTATGTATGTATTTAAACTGCACTGCTGTTACAGCATTGATGGAGCCAAAGATGATGGCTCTGTTGGAAGAATGATAAATGACAACCACAAAAGTCCAAACTGCAAAATCAAGAAACTGGCAGTAGATGGAATGCCACACCTCTGCCTGTTTGCTTTAAGAGATATTCTTCCTGGTGAAGAAATCACATACAGCTATGGAGATGGACCATGGCCTTGGAGAAAACAGGTAAGAACTGTAGTCTTTATTTATGTATTTAGGATTAGTTTAGGTTGTTGTCACCTGTGAAGTAATTATTTTTGTGTTTGTATGCAGGGAAAAGAAAAAGCCACTATTGTGTCATCACCATTACAGACAAATGACAAGGTAACTAAATCTACATTATTAATCTATACAGGCATTTTATTTTAATAAATTAAGACAGTTTTTCCCAAACTCGGTCCTGGGGACCCCCGTGGCTGCAGCTTCTGTTTTAATTAAACTCCTGGACTAATTAGTGAACTGATATTTCCCAAGTTCTGTGTTTAGGGAACAATACAGAAATTAGAAAAATAAGTTTGCTAAAAAAAAATATTAAAATGTACCAAGCAGTTATATAGGAATAATGTATTTTTTTCTTTTAACAGTGTTTTCATCGTGATTTTCATTCTACTTTTCCAGGTGTTCTAATTGTTTTATTTATCCACTATTTAATAATTATACTAATTAGTAGGTCTGACTTTAAAGTAGTTGCAGCCTTTGATTATTCCGTGTTGTTTGCCTGGGTGTCTGCTCTGCTCATTTTAAATTGTCATTATTAAGATACAACGAAGGAGGAAAAACTGCACAGATAAAGGGCAAAGTATAATGAAATCAACAAAAGAGAGTTAAGCATTTAAATATATCATAAAAGCAGAAATATTTTTAAATGTAAAAATCATGCTGCTTTGCTTTTCAAATGTCGAATAAAAAAAAAATACCAGCTAATTAAATGAGCTCAGTGTTATCACTTATTAGGAGTGTGGTTGGAACAAAAACCTGCAGTCACAGGGGGTCCCCAGGGCCGAGTTTGGGAAAAACTGAATTAAGATATTATTAAAGAAGTACCAATAGTACACAGTATACATGCATTGCAATTTGTTACATTGCCTGAGTCTATATACTTTATTGCACTATTTTTAGATAATAAAGCTGTGTGATTGGAAGTGGAAATATATTTTTATATGATAATAAATTTAAGAAACACAAATATAGTGCCACAATTTCAATTAAAGGTATGAAAATGGATGGTGTACACTTAATTATAGGAAACTAAGAGAGGAAAGAATAAATATATGGTAAAATCGTTAATTGCAGACTCATTGTAAAGATTTTCCTAAACAAGAACATATTAGTATTCATTAGCATAATTTTGATATTTGCACTATAAATTTTCAGAAAACATACACAGTGTATGACTTAGTGAAACTTGTTTCCAACTTTTGTAGCACATAAACAATTCTGAATGAAACATGTGACAGAGAGAAAAATTAAGTGCACACACCAAAAGAATAAATGTTGTTTAAAGAGGAAGAAAAAGTATGGCTATCGTTTTGTGATATCATGTAAATCATGCAAAATGTACAACCATCTACAAGACCTAGAAACCCAGAAACTATTCAAGTAACTGAAAAGTTACTTAATTTTTTATATGAACAATTTAGGCTTTTTTGAAGTTAAACATATTCATTGTAATAGGCTACTTTTTGGATTATGTAAAATATAAATTAACCCATATGAAATAACATTTCATGTACATACCATATAGTGCATATAGAAATGTGACTACTGCTGATTCAGAGTGCAATTTTTGAATCACAGTATCTTTGAATGAGAATTAGGTATTATAAGGAACGGTCAAGTCCTATCAAAGGTTTACTTTGGGCATTCATACAGTATTTATGACAAAATATATTTTAAAAATCCAACAAAGGTTTTAACATCTTTCATCAAGTGGGAAACCAGTAAGTTCATTTTAGTATTAGAAGTATTATTATTGCATGTAAGACTGGAAAGTGATAACAGCATACCTGCCTTTATTATGCATTTGATCAATATTCTGTTTTTAGGGCACTGGGGAAAGGGATGTTGCCCAAAGCCAGATCTTGGCTCAACAGCCTACACTGGCACAAGTAAAAGGCACTCTTGCTATTGATGAACAGGTACAATTCTTTATAGCCTTAAACGCTTATTATTAGACAAATACTTTACATCACTTAATGGTAAAATGTTATATATTATCCATTTTTTTCACTAATCATTTAATTATTTTTGCCTTCTCAGAACCCTGATGGAAGAGAGAAGACCCTCAGTCATAGCTTAGCTGAAAAGACTTCTGAACCTCAAGAGAAAGAAGCAGTTATTACTAATGAGCAGGTACAGTTTTTTTTTACTTAATTTGCAAATATAACTAGAAATACACAGTATATATCTTTTAATGGCAAGATGTCTTATTTTGCTTTTAAATTTTAATCTGCTACAGTTTATTTCACAAAGCTGTTTTGTTTAAAAATTATATAGTCATTACACATAAGATCAGTTAACTACATTCCTCACTTGCTTTATGTTCACATGATGAGAGTGATCTGAAATATATCTGAATCCTCACAGGAACTGTGTCATTGTTATGCATTTCTTACTGCCCACCCTACTTCACTGAGGTCCCCCTAATGAAAATGACCTGAAGTATGTGTGAGAGTCCCCATAAGGGCAGTTAGTGAAGATGGGGTTACTTGTGCTACCATCCCCCACTTGCTTTAGGTCTACACAATTGTTGTGACTTGAAATGTGTGTGAGTCCCCACTAGGTTACTTAGTGATGATGGGGTTTCTTGTGCCACTGTCTACCCACTTAGTTTAGGTCCACACAGTGTTTGTGACATGGAATGTGTGTGAGTTCCCACAAGGACAGCGTCTTGTGTTTTAAATCCTAAAATATCTTTTTACTTCACTGAGGTCCCCTTAATGAAAATGACCTGGAATGTATGAGAGTCCCCATAAGGGCAGTTATTGAAGATGGGGTTACTTGTGCTACCATCCCCCGCTTGCTTTAGGTCCACACAATGGTTGTGACTTGAAATGTGTGTGAGTCCCCACTAGGTTACTTAGTGATGATGGGGTTTCTTGTGCCACTGTCTACCCACTTAGTTTAGGTCCACACAGTGTTTGTGACATGAAATGTGTGTGAGTTCCCACAAGGACAGCGTCTTGTGTTTTAAATCCTAAAATATCTTTTTACTTCACTGAGGTCCCCTTAATGAAAATGACCTGGAATGTGTGAGAGTCCCCATAAGGGCAGTTATTGAAGATGGGGTTACTTGTGCTACCATCCCCCACTTGCTTTAGGTCCACACAATGGTCGTGATTTGAAATGTGTGTGAGTCCCCACTAGGTTACTTAGTGATGATGGGGTTTCTTGTGCCACTGTCTACCCACTTAGTTTAGGTCCACACAGTGTTTGTGACATGGAATGTGTGTGAGTTCCCACAAGGACAGCGTCTTGTGTTTTAAATCCTAAAATATCTTTTTACTTCACTGAGGTCCCCTTAATGAAAATGACCTGGAATGTGTGAAAGTCCCCATAAGGGCAGTTATTGAAGATGGGGTTACTTGTGCTACCATCCCCCACTTGCTTTAGGTCCACACAATGGTTGTGACTTGAAATGTGTGTGAGTCCCCACTAGGTTAGTTAGTGATGATGGGGTTTCTTGTGCCACTGTCCACCCACTTAGTTTAGGTCCACACAGTGTTTGTGACCTGAAATATGTGTCAGACCCCACAAGTATAGCTACATAAAAGATAGATTAACTCCTGCTCACCCCTTACTCTATGTCCCCACAGTGAATGTGAACTGAAGTATATGCAAGTTCTCACTAGGATTGTTGGTGGTGCTTCAGTACTTCTACCTCACTCAAATTCATTTAGGTCGCCATAATAAAAATCAACTGCTATAAATGCTAGTTCTAATAATTATAGTTAATGAAGAAAAGTTGACTCTCCTGTATGTGTTGCACTTATTCTTAAGACCTAATGAACTGTTGTCTTGTCTCCATATTCAATATTCAAGATTTGGCCTGAAAAATGTATTAAGCATAATCTCATTTAATTTACATTATGTACAGCATAATGTAAAATCTGGTATTCTGTTATCCCTGTAATTGCCTATAACGACACTTAACACTTATTTGAGCAGAAAGTATTTGATTGTAACTGGCCTTTGCAAAGTGTAAAAGTAAAAAGCAACAATGATAGCAATAGTAGGAATATTGCTACTATTGCTAATAACAACAGTAATAATACTAACACATCGTAATGTGTGTCAAACGAATATGACACCCAATTATATTTTTACAGACTGAAGACAACAGTGGATCTGACACTGAACCAGTTTCTTTAGAAAAGAGAGAGCTTGACTGTACTGTGCCAAAACTTAAGCGCTCTGACAGTGTTATTGTAAGTTATACCTCAATGGCATAAACTTTATAATTCAATATTTTCACTATAAAAATAACAGTGAGTATTTGATAGTGGGTTTTGAAATATTAAGCAATTGCTCATGTATATACATTATTAATAATAAATATAAAACAAAGCAATCATTAATCAAATAATGTAGTTTTCAACACCTGTTAATCAGTATGCAGTATAGGGATTTGTTTCTAGATGGCTTTCTTATGTTTTTAATAGGTGAGCGAGGAGATGCTTCAAAACTGTTCTGAGTCATCAGATTCCAGTATGAACCACAGCGATGATGACTACATTCCTAAGTCATCAGAAGAGAGTAGTCCAGACTGCAGTAGTGACTGCTTATCAGCACACATGAATGACAAAATAGATAAAGATGAGAAATCCTCTGCGTCATGTTCCACGTGTGATAGAACTGTACCTGATTCCAGTGTTTCAGACTCTGAAATTAAAGAATATGATCCAGTATCTGTAAAGGCAGTTTCTGTAAAACCGTGGAAGAAGAGTATATGACAAAAACATTTTGCCTTTTCTGTGGTAAGTCCTATGCAAAATTGCCAGGCATATTGAACAAATTCATCGCAATGAGACTGAAGTTGCTAAAGCTCTCCAGTTTCCAAGAAAATCAAAAGAAAGAAGACTTCAAATAGATCTTCTTGAAACAGAGGCAATTTTGCTCACAATGTGGAAGTTTTAAAATGGGGAAAGGAATGCTCGTACCTCGAAGACAACCTAGAAATTGTTTGCCATCTAACGATTTTATGCATTGTTTAAATTGTCAGGGTTTTTATTTAAGAAACAATCTTTGGCGACACATGAAACATTGCAAGCTTAGAAAACATGACCAACCAAAACCTGGAAAAAATAGGGTCCAGTCTTTGTGTGCATTTGCTGAACCTGTGCCTCCTGGTGTTGACAGTGGCCTTTGGAAGCTAATGAGTGAAATGATACAAGACAACATTTCACTTGTAGTCAAGAAGGATCCCTGCATTTTACAAATAGCACGACATCTCTTTAACAGGC
>NC_053168.1:93081651-93144151 GCF_016835505.1 Polypterus senegalus
CCTTCTCTATACTTCTCCATCAACACACTCAGAGCAAACATTGCATCTGTTGTGCTCTTTCTTGGCATGAATCCATACTACTGCTCGCTAATCATTACCTCCTTGCTTAACACTAGAATTACCAAAGCCTACGAAAAAACTGGTAATCCTGGCCCACCTTAAATTCTTTCGTACCTCTCCGTCAGCGTCTTTTGTGTTGTAAATGCGTGGATCAGCACAAGCAGCCTGCTATCCCACCCTTCTGCCAACCACTGCAGCTCAATTCACAAAGAAGTTTCTCAGTGCTTAGTGTTTATTTTGTATTGAAGTGCCTGGAGTTGTAGAGGGTAAATAATGTATTGTCATTTGGAATACATAGATTTAATGTTTGTTCTGTGTCTACAACAATCTATTTAAACACATCGTTAAAACAGAAACTTTTTTATGTTTTAGTAATAATTGACAAAATGTAGACATGAAGTGTAGAATGTGTGAAGCCTGAAGTCCAAATATCAAATAAACACTTTTACAAAAGGTACAAGTATAACAAAACAAGTACGCCTTTAGGCAAGAATTTAACCAAAGAAAAAGAAAGTAGGTTAGGGTAGGCAAGTGCGACGACAGCTTGCGTGGTGCAGCGGTAAGAGCTGCTGACTGCTAATCAAGAGGTCACTGGTTCGATACCAGCTGCCTCCCGAATTTACCATTTTGAGTAGTGAGCTGCTCTTATTGTTAATATTATACAATAAAAACATACATTTGATTTGCGTCTGTAACAGCCAGTGTAAATTTATAGGCAGGAAAGAAAGTTCAGTGACAGGTGCTCCTTCAGTGTTAATAGAAGCCACAGCATAGGGAGGGTGTGTACATTGCAAAAGATACACATGTTGTAAATGTAGGAAGGGCAGTCTTTGGGTGTGTGGGAACTGTTAACATTTGAATTTCATCATTATATAGTAGTACTAGGGTGTTGTACCGTGTTAGCCATTATGAATGTAGTGAGAAGTCAAGCAAAATTATATCTATTATAATAAAATTATTTATAAAAAAAAAGACGTATTAAGTAGCTTTCCTCATGACATTAGGGATTATATAAACAATTTAATTTCTGAAAACTCTAAAATGGGTTAATTCTATGTGCTTCTTAAAATCCACAAAGAAAGGAACCCAGGAAGGTCTATAATCTGAGGAATTGGCTCCCTTACAGAAATGTTTCAGGTTGAGTGGAGCACATCCATACAACCAGCTACATCCGGGACACTTCTGACTTCTTAAAAAAGCTGTCTGGTATAGGCCCCTTACCTGAGGGACCCAACTGGCCACAATGGATGATGAGGCACTTTACACAAACATCCCTCATGATGATGGCATATTGGCATGTGAAACGTATCTCAAGCAACATGACTTCTCCACAGAGTCAGTTATACAAATGGTAAAATTCACTCAGACACATAATTTATTCTCTTTTGGACAAGATTTCTACTTGCAACAAATGGGGACTGCAATGGGTTGTTGGCTTGCACCTCACTATGTAAACCTATTTATGGCAAAATTAAAGGAAGATTTTATGTCAATGTGAGACTTAAAATCAATGTTGTATCTCTGTTACATAGATGACATCTTCCTAATCTGGACTGCCAGTGAGAAGGACCTCCTCAATTTTCATAATGAATATAATTCTTTTCACTCCAACATAAAGCTGAAACTTAATTACTCAGAAACAGAAGTCGGCTTCCTTGACACCACCGTTCAATTGATAGACAACACCCTTGCAACTTCCGTTTTTCACAAACCAACAGACAGATGGACCTACCTGAGAAGTAATAGCTTCTACCCCAAGTATATAAGGCAGGCCATTATTTTCAGCCAAGCAATACAATACAATACAATCGTATTTGCTCAGACCCGACAGACTGGGATAAACAACTGCAGGAGCTTAAACAAGATATCAGACAAGGTTATACCCTCAAAACAGCAGACACTCAAATAAGAAGAGCTAATGCCATACCCAGAGACAACCTTCTGGAATATAAAAACAAAGACAACAAGAACCTTATCTCCATTGTTGTTGCCTACAACCCACACGTTGAAGCACTTAGAAAAATTATAAAAGAACTACAGCCAATGCTAAACATTGACCAAACACTGAAAAATGTATTTCCTGAACCTCCCCTCCTGGCATACAGACAACCACCAAACCTGCAGCAACTAATTGTCTCCCTAAGTGATCCAACAGAAAATGTCACATCTCCCTACCTACAGAAAAGATGTAAAACGTGTGTTCACATTTATAATACAGATTGTATAATTATACCACACTGCCGACTAGAACATCACATAAAGGGATCATTTTCCTGCAGATCATCTAATGTGGGCTACCTAATTCTCTGCATGAAATGTCCTGACACTACAATCTATGTGGGGAAAAACTGGACAAACACTCCACCAGAGAATGAATTTACACAGGTTCCACATTAAACGTGGCAACACAGATGTTCCTGTAACGGCCCACTTCAACAGCCATGGAGACTGTGAGAGGGACTTTAAAGTCACAGTGCTTATGACCAACTTTAGAACACAGCAAGAGAGAAAAGAATGGGAAGTCAAACTCATGCTAAAATTTAATACATTACAGCATGGTTTGAATAGAGACAAGACTTTTATGTCCAGGTATGAGGATTGTTTGCATCTCTCAGCTCAGACTGACACAGACAACCTGACTACAGATCCACATTGTATGAAAAAACTCATCAGAAATTTCAAAAGACTTTGTTGGACAGTTATCTTATCCAAAGATCTTGACCATACATTGTTTTTCTCTCTTGTTAAATGAATCTTAGCCTGAATAGGTCTATTAAATATTTTACATTTAAGATGTCTTGCTTAACAATTTACCAATGGTGTTACTTGTCCTAGTGTACAGTATATATAAACACAGGGAACTCCAGTTTCTGTAGTGCATCTTGCCTGAAGAAGGGGTCTGAGTTGCCTCGAAAGCTTGCATAATGTAATCTTTTTAATTAGCCAATAAAAGGTGTTATTTTGCTTGACTTCTCACTACATGATTGTATAGTATATAGTGTGGAACTGACCTCTCTGTCCTCTGCATCTCCTGGAGTACAAAAGAAACACCACCATACACCAAAATTGGAGACTGGGCAAGATCGGAGAACAAAAAAAAAAAACAAAAAACAAACGTGGTCACTGACTACAACCGCATGAAGGTATGCAAATGAATATAATGTTGCATTAATGCAACAATGTTTTCTGAAATGTACTTGTAGAGGTCATAAAATAAGTTTTTCCAAATGTCATATATACCTATGTTTCTCTTTTTTGTCAGTGTCTCTCTGACATCATGGACCAGAAGGTGCATACTAATTTTGCGTGAGTTGGAACACTCAAATATAAAACTGAATTAAAAAAAAAAAAAAATCACATCCACAGTCATTCTCCGTCACAAACACCATATGATATATGGTCTTCAGGCTTCACACATTATACACTTCATGTCTACATTTTGTCAATTTTTACTAAAACATGAAAAACGTTTCTGTTTTAACAATGTGTTTGCATAAATTGTTGTAGACACAGAACACACATGAAATGTATGTATTCCAAATGATGATATAATATTTACGCTCTACAACTCCAAGATAAATACTAAGAACTGAGAAACTTCTTTGCGAATTGAGCTGTGGCAGTGGGTGGGTGTTGGGATAGCGGGCTGCTTGCTGCCTGTGTTGATTGACACATTTACAACACAAAAGACACTGACGGAGAGGTGCAAAGGAATTTAAGGTGGGCTGGGATTACAAGTGTTTTCGTAGGCTTCAGTAATTCTGGTGTTAGCCGAGCTTCCGCTACTCTTTCCCATAACTTCATGCTGTGGCTCATCAATTTTATCCCCCTGTAGTTACTACAGCCCTGCACATCCCCTGTAACTACGTTTACGCGAAATTACCAAAGTTCTGCAGCTTTAGTTTGCTTCGTGGGATTCTGCCAATAGCTGACACGTTGAAATGTTTCCACAGACCAAAATATCTTTGTTTTTGAAAGCTTTACTAAAGTGTCGGAGTAAAACAGTTCACACAAAAATAGAGAAAAAGTTGGTATTGAAAATAAAAGTTCTTGTTTAAGAAAGTTCTGCTTAAAGCTTATGTATCTTGTTTGTTTCTTTAAGTGTTCCAATACAGTTTGAACCATTTCTAGACGGTCAGAAAACTGTATGCTTACCCCATTTACAAACTGCAAATGGGTCTTTCAGTCCATGCTAGCAATGGGAATATTTCTGAACACAAACACACACACACACATTAGCTTAATTAACACCCTGAAGTGCAGTGTTATAGCTAAGAACATTCTACCTCATATTAACTTACAGGGGGGAAAGTCAAGTCAAGTTGGGGAACATGCACTGGTGCAGTGCATTGTCGTACCCACTACACGACGAAACAACTTGGGATCCTGGTTTGCAACCCCCCAGGCAGACACGCTGTCCAGTCTCATCCCCCGGAAATGGCCCTCTTTCTGCCGCAGCCAGGTGTTACGTGGTTGACCCCTTGGTCTGGTCCGGCCTTTCGGGTCTCTAACAATGAGGATCTTACTAGCCGGATCACCCTCGGGGAAACGCGCCACATGGCCGTAGTGCCATAACTGACACTCCCTCGCAATGCAGGTAATGTGCTTCATTCGGGACATTATGAGCAACTGCTCATTCGACCCAAAGTCAAACCAACGGTCTCAGGTCACTGGATAGCGTCCATGTCTCGCAACCATATAGCAAGACAGGAAGAACCAGGACTCAAGACTTATTTTGCATAGATATTGGGAGCGCCACACACCCCTTTCCAGTGACCTCATGACCCCCCATGCTCTCCCAATCCATCTAGTGACTTCATAGGAAGAGTCATCAGAGACATGAATGTCACTGCCAAGGTAAGTAAACCTCTCAACAAGGTCAACACTCTTTACACAAACAGACACACTGCTGATGGCTGTGCCTAAGAGGTCATTAAAGGCCTGGATCTTGGTTTTTATCCAGGACACTTGCAAGCCCAGACACTCGGATTCCTCACTCAGTCTCGCGAGCGCCCTGATCATTGCCTCCATTGACACTGCGAAGATCACAGCATCGTCAGCAAAGTCAAGATTCGTGAATCTTTCTTCACCAACAGATGCCCCACAGCCACTGGACCCAACGACCTTGCCCAGTACCCAGTCCATACAAGCATTGAACAGAGGAGGAGCAAGAACGCACCCCTGACAAACCCCAGAATCAACTGGGGAAAAATGCAGAGGTCCTGCCTCCACTCTGCACAGCACTCACAGTTCCAGTGTACTCTCAGGATGTCCCACAGGGCAGCTTGATCAACTGAGTCGAATGCTTTGCGAAAATCGACAAAAGCTGCGAAGAAACTCTGCCAATATTCGCGTTTGCATTCCATGAGAATCCTCAGTGCCAGGATATGGTCGATGGTAGACTTATGTGTAAAATGAGACTGTTTTGGTCGCTAGTAGGTGAGTCGGTGATCACAAATCCTATAGAGGACAACACTAGCAAGGACCTTACCTGGCACCGAGAGCAATGTTATCCATAAGGATCGTTCCATCAGCTGCCATGACTGCAACTCTCCAAGGAACAAATTTAGATGTGCATAATGCTTCGTTTCCTCTGTAAGCAGGATGTGGGTCACTAGACCACAGATGGTGTGTCACTTGCTCACAGATTCCTCTAACAAATGCTTCTTTATCTGCCCTCAGAGCCCTCGCAGCCATCCTTCTCAGTTCCCGGTGACCAGTGTTGCCATTGAGCCGTGTGCTGCGACTCCTCTCGATATCCAGGGTGCCCTGCAAAATGAAACACCTCCTTCTGGGAACACCGGTAACCTTGTCACGGAAGGTCTCCCTCATCACATTAGGATCGGCAGTTGTACCCAAATCTGAAAGTTCCTCACACAAAATGCGTGCAAACTCATTAGAAACCAAGTCCAAGTCTTGGCTCGTTTTCCTAGTAGGTGTCAACCTACTGGACCTAAGCTGGATCCTAAAAGAAGCAACAAGTCTGTGGTAAGAATTCACAAACTGGGCACTCTTGTATGCCCTGCAATTTTGCAAGAGCAACACCTCAGCACCACACGAGTTCCGATCCCCAACAGACCTGGCCAGACCTGACTCCTGATGGCTTTCCCCCATCCCCTTCATGATGCAAGCAGCCTTCCTATGGGTGTCTTCAGCAGAGCTACACCTGCGGAGAGCAAAAAGGAGTCCTTTTCTGTAGTCTCGGAGCTTTGTGAAGTTTTTTTTTACGGTGGCTGGAGTGCCAGTCCGGGGGGAAAGGCAATACCATAATTAATAGCTAGGAGAGAAAATTCTATTCTGTTCAAATTAAGCAAACACTATTATGAGTTTAAATTAAAGCATTAACTTTGTAAGTTTGGCTCTTACATTTCCGACACTTAATTGTTTATGCAGGTGTAGAGACAATTACTATATTTTACTTCAATAAGAGGCACAAATTTTATTTTACTCTATTTTCAAGTCATTAGCATTAAAATTGCAAGCAGACATTTAAAAATGTCATTTCAAGCGTTGGCTGTTTCTGGAAGCAGGCAAAGTTTATTTATAGGTATGTTGGTTTTGGTGTGCACACAAACTCTTCTGACTGCACCTTTGGCATTTGGTATTGTCTTGATGACTCAACCAATTACCCAGGAATTGCAGGGTGCAGCATCATCTACAATTAAAACAATGTCTCTTTGTTCAAAATTTTTTCTTGGTGCTAGTCATTTTTTGATGTTCTTGAAGTACTGGCTATCTTTAGACTATCTTTTCCAAAATAAATCAGCCATATATTGAACTTGCTTTCAGCGTCTTCGTGTGTACTGGTCATTTTTAGAAAAGAGTCCAAGGTGCATGTTGGGGTGTGTCTGCGGTAACAGCAAGTGTTTGGATGCGAGTGCCTCCAAATCATCTAGGTCGTTTGATGTCTTTGTGAGGGGTCTGTTATTGATGATCGATTCCACTTCACACATCACTGTTTGGAAACTTTCACCGTCGAGTATTGGTTAAGTATTGAGTTTAGAGTTTTTTCTTATGCTTCCGATTTGTCTCCCCCATATCCACTCTTCCAGATTTGGGAGCCTTTTGAACCAGTCACCGTCGATAGTCATGACTGGGATGAGCTGGACAAATGAGGACACTACATGAAGCAAGGGGAAGGTACAAAAGTGATCAGTGCTTTTATTAACAAAAAAATCAAAAACAGTGTTCATGTAAATAGTGTAGTGCACAAAGTTCTTAAATAAATAACCCATTAAAACTGAACATGGAGGCTAAAATCAACTGGCAGGAACAATCGTTTTTTAAAAAAAAAAAAAAAAAAAACAGTGCCTTCTCCTTTTATGTGGTGGCTCCTGTGCTTATCCCTTCGGGGCTTCACAGCATGCCCAGTTCCCCACCGTCCTATGGCTTCATACAGGCTCCCACACCAGCACACCAGATTGAGACTCTGGACCTCAACGGCCAGGGCGCTCACATTGGGACTCCAAACCCACTAAGCCTCCTTGATCCCCCCCCCCACTGCCTTCCGCGGCCTTACATGCTGAGCCGTCCACCTTCCTGGTTGCTCCAGCTTCTCGGAACTGCTCAGCTGAAGAAACCTCTTCCTCCCCACCACCTAGCCCATACTCACTCCACCTCAGGGGCTCTGCTTCAAGCTGCCTGCCTTCGCTCGCTCGCTCACTTAACTCCAGCACCGGCTCCTTCTGTCTCCTGTCCTCTCTCTTTCTTCTAACCTCGGTTTCTCTATTTTTCTTTCTCTATAGCACTGTTGCTTCTCCCTTTTAAAATGGGGATGTAGCACAGGTGTGGCGATTAGGAGATCCTGACATTGAATTATAGCAATTGGTGATTCTGCACCTGTACACCTAAATGTGGGACCACCCATGGGAACTGCTCGTGCCATGCTACCACACCCCTAAAGCCACGAGTGTACCGATTATTTATTTAAAATGGAGCCGATCAGCCATGGACCTCACTTTACCACATCCACCTTGATGAGAGGATGGTGGATTGAAAATCCATTTTATTTCTTTCATAGTATTGCTGATTTTTTTTCTTGGACAAGTGTTATACTACATTTTTCTTTATGTCACTATATCTGGACAATACTGTTATGAGTTTTATTCACATGTGCATGTTAACTGTGGCACACAGGGGCTCAGCAGTTAGAATTGCTAGCCAAGCAGCTTAAACGCAGGTTAGGGTATTTCTGTCCTCTATCTGCACAAATCTTCTTTCCTTATTGGGAGAATGAGAATCGGCATGTAAGCACTATGATATTTCTGTATTTTGTGGAAGAGGAATTCAGCCCTTGTTTGGAGACAGAAAGGACCAGCAAGTTGAAGAAGAACCGTATAAAAGGTCTGGACAGTAGCCAAACCCTTCGAGGCTGTGTCGACACAAAGAGTTGTCGAAAAACCTCCCAGCGTGGGGACGGAGAAAATGGCTGACTGTGTTGATCCAGATTTCTCACCTGGATAAAGTCTGTCCATATGCCTCCCTGTCTGTAACCACGTAAAACGTCAGTAAATGTAAGCTAAAAGATATTTTGTCTCGTGATTCTTGTACCCCGTAATCACTATGGGAGGGATATCGCCTTTTCTGGTATATTATGATATTGTTTAATTATTTAATATGCCACAATTTTAAAAGAACACATTTCCAAGAGAGGTAATGCCTCTGCAGGAAACAACAAGATTTTGATTGATTCACATAACTCTCTTTGTGCTCTAATAACGTTTTTGTTCCATTATCTCAGTCTATGTTTTTAACTTGTCCTTTTCTGAAAATTAATTGGTGTATGGCATTGATGGAAGAATTTGTGACAAGTGAAGCTTACTCTGTACCTCTTGACCAGACTTCATCTTTTGACTTAAAAGGGACCAAAATAATCAACTCCAACATTGGAAAAAGGTAGTTGGTCGGCTACCAAACAATCTTCTGGCAAATCTGCCATTTTTTTTGTTCTTTTCTTTCGTATTGTATATTTTGCAAGGTGTGCACTTTGAAGTGATTTTCTGATAGTTGAGTTTGCTTGAGATATTCAATATTTCTGGCATAACTGTGCAAGCATATGATTGTGCCCACAATGTCCGATTTCTTTATGATTATGCTGCAATATAAGGGAAGCAATTTGTGAATGCTTGTGAAGAATTGCAGGATGTTTAGCTTCTTCTGGAAATAACTTTTGTTGAGCCTTTCTCCAAATCTCAGTATTTCATCTTGTATGACTGGGTTAAGTTTTTAAAGATTTGACTGTTTTTATGCAAGCATTTTTTAAAGCCTTTAATTCTTCTGGAAATTCTTCTAGTTGACTGAGGCGAATAAGCTCTGTTTCAGCTTTAGCCAAAAAATAGGGCATAGTTTAAAGGTCAGTTTGTACTTTTTCATGTAATCTACAGTAAGTGTTTTTGTTCTTCTGGATTATTTCCAGATTGACTGACGTCTGGTTGAAATGTTTTTCTTTAATTTTAAGTGCAGCAGTATGTCTTTAAACTTGAGGAGCCAAGCCACTGCTTTGTTCAAGTGTAGCCATTCTGAAAAAGTATGTGATTAGTTTGATAAGCTCAGTCACCTCCTCTGTTTTTGTCATGTTAACTACACAGGTTTTAACTTCTGGATCATCTTCAAAAAGTGAATCATTCAGTTTATTTGGCCTCTCATGTTTTGGCTTCAATAAGAAACTTGGACCTTGTGACCATGTGGTGCTTCTGATGAAGCTTTCTATGCTTAGCCCTCTGGATGCATGATCAGCTGGATTCAGGGCAGATGTTACATAATTCCACTGAGAAAGTCAAGAATGGTCTATGATCACAGAGATTCTGTTGTCAACAAAGCTTGACTCGAATGTTTTCATTTGAAATGTATTTTAGCACTGAAGTGCAACTTTATCTGAAATTTGAAACTTTCTGTGCACCACTGGATGTCCAGGGCACGTTCTGTTGGAAGCAGACTATGGCTCAAGTCTAAGTCCTTTTGTTCAAGAACTCAGTCTTCTTAAGGAACAGACAATAAAACTGCTCTGCAGTTACCCACTTGGTAGGGTGGAATCCCCTCTGAGTCATAGAGCTTGAAGGTCCTTTGCCAGCTTTATTGCTGAATCTTGTAAGGATGCTAATGAGAGAGTTAATTCTGGACATTTTTAACAGTTAATTAAGTGAGGTCCCCTGGTAGTAGGCTGTATAACCACTCAAATCTTATTTTTCTTAGGATTATACATACTGTGGTGAGGAATGTACCACACCCTGCCTTCATTGCAATTCAGTCTTTGTTTGAACACTTTGACAGTGTAACCCTTCTCAATAATATCTTTCATGAAGGCTTTATAATCTTTGTGGAAACCAGAATTTAGGCTGTTTTCTCTTGAGCCCAATAACATGCTGTTCAGAAATACAGAGATTTGTTTGGCATTTTAAGTGTTTCATCCTTAAAGGGCAAACTTAAGCAATAGTGGACACCTACCAGTTTTGCTTATCCTGAGGCTATGCGCATTAACTTGATGCCCTCCTGTGACATTTCTTCTTTCACTTTGCTGCTGCCCTCTGGAAAGTCTGTGTGTTATAATGCTGAAGCAACACATCTTCAATTTCTACTATTGACACACGATTGATTGAATCATCAAGTCCTTCAATGAAAACCCTAAATACAAAGAGGACTGTTTGACTTATGTTAGGTAGATTGCCCAGAGGGGACTGGGTGGTCTCTTGGTCTGGAACCCCTACAGATTTTACTTTTTTCTCCAGCATTTGGAGTTTTTTTTTGTTTTTTCTGTCCACCCTGGCCATCGGACCTTACTCTTATTATATGTTAATTAATGTAGACTTGTGTTTATCTTTTATTGTGTCTTCTATTTCTCTATTCATTTTGTAAAGCACTTTGAGCTACATTTGTTTTGTATGAATATGTGCTATATAAATAAATGTTGATTGATTGATTGATTGAATGTTTAGGCAGCTTACCATCGTGCTTTGCAAAGTCATCTATTTCTTTATATCGACCACCGATCATCCATCCAAGTGCAGTCTTCACAGCGTGAGGTCCACCTGGTTTGCTAGGTATAACTTGCCACTGCTCGAAAGCACTTGGGATGTGTGTTCAGCAGGGGGTGCTAGTTCCCTGGGAATGAGTTCTTTCACAATTACGGCATGTTGCTTAAACCGAAACTATATAGATGTACAGTAATCCCTCCTCGATCGTGGGAGTTGCGTTCCAGAACCCCCCGCAATAGATGAAAATCCGCGAAGTAGAAACCATATGTTTGTATGGTTATTTTTATATATTTTAAGCCCTTATAAACTCTCCCACACTGTTAACATTATTAGAGCCCTCTAGACGTGAAATAACACCCTTTAGTCAAAAGTTTAAACTGTGCTCCATGACAAGACAGAGATGACAGTTCTTTCTCACAATTAAAAGAATGCAAACATATCTTCTCTTCAAAGGAGCACCGCCAGGAGCAGAGAATGTCAGAGAGAGAGAGAGGGAGATACAAGCAAACAATCAAAAAATCAATACGTGTTTTTAAGTATGCCGAAGCACCGCGATAAAGCGGCATTTTGTAGAGAAGCGTCCGTATCCTCTAGGCAAACAGCCTCTCTGCTCACACCCCCTCCGTCAGGCACAGAGAATGTCAGAGAGGGTGAGAGAGAGAGAGAGAGAGAGAGAGAGAGAGAGAAAAGCAAACAATCAAGCACCACGCGGGAAGCATATCTAATATCATTGAGGAGTTTTAGTTAATATGTAATACATGCTCTGATTGGGTAGCTTCTAAGCCATCCACCAATAGCGTTCCTTGTATGAAATCATCTGGGCAAACAAACTGAGGAAGCATGTACCATAAATTAAAAGACCCATTGTCCGCAGAAATCCACGAACCAGCAAAAAATCTGTGATATACTTATGATATTATTTATCTGGACTTTCAGAAAGCATTTGATAAGGTGCCACATGAGAGGTTGGGCATCAAGTTAAAAGAAGTGGGAATTCAGGGTGATGTTTTTAGATGGGTGCAGAATTGGCTCAGACACAGGAAGCAGAGGGTGATGGTGCGAGGAACCTCATCAGAACTGGCTGATGTTAAGAGTGGTGTTCCACAGGGGTCAGTGCTAGGGCCGCTGCTATTTTTAATATATATAAATGATTTAGATAGGAATATAAGTAACAAGCTGGTTAAGTTTGCAGATGATACCAAGATAGGTGGATTAGCAGATAATTTGGAATCCGTTATATCATTACAGAAGGACTTGGATAGCATACAGGCTTGGGCAGATCTGTGGCAGATGAAATTTAATGTCAGTAAATGTAAAGTATTACACATAGGAAGTAAAAATATTAGGTTTGAATACACAATGGGCGGTCGAAAAATCGAGAGTACACCTTATGAGAAGGATTTAGGAGTCATAGTGGACTCCAAGCTATCAACTTCCAAACAGTGTTCAGAAGCCATTAAGAAGGCTAACAGAATGTTAGGTTATATAGCACGATCTGTGGAGTACAAGTCCAAGGAGGTTATGCTCAACCTTTATAATGCACTGGTGAGGCCTCATCTTGAGTACTGTGTGCAGTTTTGGTCTCCAGGCTACAAAAAGGACATAGCAGCACTAGAAAAGGTCCAGAGAAGAGCGACTAGGCTGATTCCAGGTCTACAGGGGTTGAATTATGAGGAAAGATTAAAAGAGCTGGGCCTTTACAGTTTAAGCAAAAGAAGATTAAGAGGTGACATGATTGAAGTGTTTAAAATTATGAAGGGAATTAGTACAGTGGATCGAGACTTGTATTTTAAAATGAGCTCATCAAGAACACGGGGACACAGTTGGAAACTTGTTAAGGGTAAATTTCGCACAAACATTAGGAAGTTTTTCTTTACACAAAGAACGATAGACACTTGGAATAAGTTACCAAGTAGTGTGGTAGACAGTAAGACGTTAGGGACTTTCAAAACTCGACTTGATGTTTTCTTGGAGGAAGCAAGTGGATAGGACTGGCGAGCTTTGTTGGGCTGAATGGCCTGTTCTCGTCTAGATTGTTCTAATTGTTCTAATTTAGATATGCTTACATTTAAAATCCGCTATGGAGTGAAGCCGCGAAAGTCGAAGCGTGATATAGCGAGGGATTACTGTGATATCAAAAGGCGATATCCGTCTCTTAGGGATAGGGTGGTAAGAAATCACATAGGAGAAATACACTGCATATCAGACAAAGATAGCCAATAACCAAACCTAGTCCGGGAGTGGCGCCCTGAGGTGTAGAGTCTGTTGACATTGTCGGTGTAGTGGAAGGAATTTCCAGGAACTGGTGTCGTTATCTCCCATCTGTCCATCAGCTTCAAAGGGGTCGTGGCAATTATCCAAGGCTTTTTACTGTTTTCTCCACGTGCAGGCCCCTACTTCGGCGAGCATGCAATTTCAAACAAGGTGACAGAGGTTTAAACATGGATACAATTCCATGCTGACTTAAAAGATATAAATAGCACACAGCATCTCTGTCTGACTGCACGCTTTCCAGTTGTTCCAATCTGTCTTATGTCATACTGCTTGCCTGCAGTTCTATATGGTGAACCCCTGTGATTAATTTGGCTCTGTGTCAGCTGTGCATGAGAGTAGAATAAAGCAGATTTATAAGATATATGTCCACAGATCAGTGACATATTAAACTTATGCTTGCAGGATATTGATACCTATTAAAAGATCAACTTCAGAGTCTATGAATGGTTAGAAGTACCTCCTCAAGTTATGTTCACTTCTCAATGTTGTCTTGTCATATAATATTTTCTCTTCCCACTGGAATAGAGACCTGCATATAGGCCTTTGGCAAATCAATATATTCATTATCATTGAGACTACAGACTTGCAAATCTGACGAGAAAACGTTTAGTTGGCAATTTTGAATCCTCATTATGATTATCTACAGTTTTCAGGAACATTTGAGTTTTTCTTACATGAAGTTTTAAGCATCTCTGTAGGTTTTCAGTACAAACTGTTACTGTACTACCAGAGTCTTTAACGGCGTATGTTTCTACATACACACTCTTCTTAGATTTTACCTTAATAGCGACCACGTGTAATCCACATTCTTCTCCGACCATGATAAGGGTGCAAGTCCCCTTCTCGGTTTCTCCTTCAGTTGATGTTGCCTCACTGTATGAAGATTTAGTGGATGTTGCACCATCCTCTTTTTTTGATGTGCA
Source organism: Polypterus senegalus (assembly GCF_016835505.1). NCBI lineage: Eukaryota > Metazoa > Chordata > Cladistia > Polypteriformes > Polypteridae > Polypterus > Polypterus senegalus. Next base: position 93,095,879 of record NC_053168.1, read on the forward strand.
AGATAGCTGGGTGCTGCAAAGAACTCATCTTTGTTTTTTTACAATTCTTACCAAGGTTGCCACTGTTTGAGACGACACATTAACCTTTTGATTTTAAAAAGTCAATTCTGTCCTTATGTAGCAGTTCTTTGATGTTACTACATTCAGCAAGATTATGCTGGCCAGTACAGAATACACAAGGCTTTTTAAATGTGCAGACAGCAGTTGCAGTCTTTTTGACCCAGGTTTCTCGAATCCCCTTTTCAGCAGTCCCGGAAATGCTTGTTGTGAAAATACTTCCTGATCTTTGGCCACACTTCAGAGGAAACTTATCATTGTCTGTTTTTTTCTCTGTGCTTCCTTGTGGAACATCTCCATAAGAGGGATCAATCATCTTAGCCTCTCGATGTAGAAATGTAATTAGGTGATTAATACCTGCCCTTCTGCCTTCCCTTTTCCTTAGATTTGAATGCCCAGATTCACCATTTATCTCATAAAGAATATTGGAGTTTCAAGAGTATTATGCGGATATTTGGATTGTTGTTGAATGCATCATGGTTCCCTGCATTAGCCATTGTGTCCATACAGCTATCTAGAAAGGTTGCATAGTCTGTCTGGGCCTCTTCATCATTCTGCTTTATATGAGGAACCTTCAATACTTTATCCATGTATGCATCAGCTATGAATATTTGGTCACCATAGTAACTTTTTAAGTTGCCTTCTTGCCTTTACATAGCCTTGTCTTGGGGAAATAGTGCACAGACTTTAACCATTTCCTGGGCAGGACCTCTGGTATATTGAATTAGGTAATCTAATTTATCTTGAGGGTCCTAACACATCACTTACAGCATGATCAAAGGTTCTGAGAGTCTGCATGAGCCAATGGGTCACCTGCAAATAAAGGGAACTATCTGTGTGTACTTCACGAGGAGGTGCTGGAGCTTCCTTTTGTTTTTGTTGGACTAACATTTTAGTAATTTCAGTGACAGCCTTCTGGCTTTCAGCTTGATTCTGTATGACCACATACCAGATTGTGTCTGTGTCTGTAACTCTGCGGGTAGGCACCTGTGTTAGTGGTAGGTTGTTCCAAATGTTCCTGCTTTTCTGGTTTAGACTGGTCTAGGCACAACAATATGAGATAGCACGTACCGAGGTAAGCTGGAAGCCATTTCTTGGTAACAGCTGTGTCACAATCGAGACGCTCAGACAATACAGACAAGTCATTCTCTCTTAACTGTACCAAAATCACAAACAATCATCCATGATGCCTTATGTTATATCAAAGTTTCTTAAATCTTCTCAAATTCAGGTACAGCAACCTTGCTTTCATTTACGATTATGTGGAGATAGAAGATAAGAGCACAGTACCCAGTGTCTTTCCTGTCTCACATCAGTTCTGTTACTCAAGCAGCTTACTTCCACGTGCGAAACATTAATCGCCTGCATCCATTTCTGTCAAATCACTCTACTGCCATTTTAGTCAACGGCTTGGTCACCTCCCGCCTGCACTATTGCAACTCGATTCCCTTTGGTCTGCCCCAAAAGTTACTACGTAAACTTCAACTTGTTCAAAATTCGGCTGCTCGTGTAATTACTAAAACACCCTACTCTGATCACATTACATCCGTTATTCAGCAGCTTCATTGGCTGCCAATAAAGTTTAGGGTCAACTACAAAATTTTAGTCCTTACATATAAGGCCATTCATAATCTTGCCCCCACATATCTCTCTGAGCTCCTACAAGTCACTAAACCCTCTCGCATGCTCAGATCCTCTTCTTCCATCATGACTACCCTTCACCAATTTCAGGCTAATCTCAAAACTCATTTGTTCAGAATTGCTTATTCACTGTAACTGTTATTGGTATTTTATCTGATGTTTTATTTGGGTTTTAAATTTTCTAGTCATTGAATGTTTTTATTTTTTTTAACCTGATTGTACAGTGACCTTGAGTTTTTTGAAAGGCGCTCTAAATAAAATGTATTATTATTATTAGTAGTAGTACCTCCTAGTACATCAGTTTATTTTACTTTGTTGATCGCAGTTTTCAATTGCTATTTAATGCCTTCAGATGACAGGTTTTCTGATGAAAAATTTTAGCTATGTTTGTCCATAATTACCAAAGTTATACAGCTTTAGTTTACTTTGTGGGATTCTGGCAATAGATGACAAGTTGAAATGTTTCTACAAACAAAATATTTTTGTTTCTAAAAGCTTAAATAAAATTTCAGAGTAAAACAGTTTACACAAAAAGAAAAGTTTGTGTTTAAGAAAGTTCTGTGTAAAGCTTATTGTACATATCTTGTTTGTTTCTTTAAGTTGTTCAATACAGTTGAACCATTTCTAAACGGTCAGAAAACTTCTCCTATTAACAAACTGCAAATGGGTCTTTCAGGCCATGCTAGAAAATTGACTAATTCCAAACACACGCACACACACTGGCTTAATTAATACACTGTATTGCAGTTATATAGCTAAGAAATCTCATATTAACTTACAGGGAGAAAGGCTATGCCATAATCTATATCAAGGAGAGAAAATTATACCTGTTCAAAATAAGCTAACACTAATATGAGTTTAAATTAAAGCATTAACTTTCTAAGTTTGGCTCTTACATCACCCTGATTCTTAAAAATCGGTGCCAGTACACTTCTTCTCCATTCCTCAGGCATCCTCTCACTTTCCAAGATTCTATTACAATCTAGTTAAAAAAATCCACTGCCATCTTCCCTAAACACCTCCATGCCTCCACAAATATGTCATCTGGACTAATGGCCTTTCCATTCTTCATCCTCTTCATAGCTGTCCTTACGTCCTCCTTGCTAATCCATTGCACTTCTTGATTCACTATCTCCACATCATCTAACCCTCTCTCTCTCTACCTCATCTTCATTTATCAGCCTCTCGAAGTACTCTTTCCATCTGCTTAACATACTCTCCTCGCTTGTGAGTACATTTCCGTCTTTATCCTTTATCACCCTAACCTGCCACACATCTTTCCCAGCTCAGTCCCTCTGTCTAGCTAATCGGTACAGGTCCTTTTCTACCTCCTTAGTGTCCAACCTCTCATACAGCTCATCATAAGCCTTTTGTTTAGTCTTTGCCACCTCTCTTTCCACCTTACACCTTATCTCCTCCGTCAATTTCTTCCTCTGTATATTCTCCTGTACTTCATTCCACCAGGTTTCCTTTTCCTCCTTCCTATGTTCAGATGTCACGCCAAGCACTCTTCTTGCTGTCATCTTTACTATTTCTGCTGTTGTTGCCCAGCTGTCTGGTAACTCTTCACTGCTACCCAGTGCCTGTCTTACCTCCTCCCTGAACCCATCCTTTCTTTTTTCAGCTTCCATCATTTGATCCTTGGCTCTGCCCTCACTCTTCCCTCTTCTTGATTTCTAACATCATCCTACAGACCACCATCCTATGTTGCCTAACTACATACACCACTTTTCAGTCTCCAATTTCTTCAATTTTCAATTTTTGCATAGGATATACTCTACCTGTGTGCATCTTCTTCCACTCTTGTATGTCACCCTCTGTTCTTCCCTTTTGTTAAAATATGTATTCACCACAGCCATATCCATCCTTTTTACAAAATCCATTATCTGACCTTCGTTGCTTTCCTTGCTACCATACCTACCCATCGCCTCCAAATCTCTTCTGTTCCCTTCACCAACATGTCCATTGAAATCCGCTCCAATCACCACTCTCCATCAGTTCAATATGCTGTTCATCACTTCATCCAGAACACTCCAGAAATCTTCATTCTCTTCCATTGCACACCCAACTTGTGGGGTATATGCACTAACAACATTCATTATCACACCTTAAATTTCTAGCTTCTTAATCATCACTCTGTCTGACACTCTTTTCACCTCCAAAACACTCTTTACATATTATATCCTTCAGAATAACCCCTACCCCATTTCTCTTGTCATCCACACCATGATAGAACAATTTGAATCCACCTCTGATCCACATGGACTTACTCCCCTTCCATAATCTCTTGCACACGCAATATATCAACCTTCCATCACATCAGCTAACTCTCTCCACTTAACAGTCATATCGCAAATATTCAAAGTTTCTACCCTCACTTCTACTCTCTTTACCTTCCTCCTCTCCTCCTGCCTCTGGACACGTCTTCCCCATACAACACCCCTTTTTCTTCTTCTTTGGCCAATGGGTCTAACCATGTTTTAAAAAAATAGATAATACATTGACACTTGTTGATCTTTCCTACTGAAGAAAATTACGTTTTCTCATCTCATATTTGTCCCTGATGGGTGGTGTGGTAGGAATGCCAAATCAGTAGTCTTCAGCTACACTTGAGTTGTAACAGAAGATTATAATGTTTCATGGATATTACCGCTCCAACAATGCTCAATGCACGTTTGCTACCTCAATTCAGTAGCATCAGCCATATTCTAAGGTTCTGTGGCCTTGTCAAGCTTCTCAGACCTTTTAAGAAGCACAGAGGATCTTTGTTTCAGCTAGTTCATCTAGTCCGTATCCAAAAACCTGTTTCCAAAGGTGTACATAGAATGTAGTTCTAATGGTAATTCAACATCCTTATCAGAGAACCTAGCTTCCTGGAAGATGGTACAACACCTTCTGATATTGTAGTACCAATCTACTGGTAAATCTCACAGTCCTTTATAAGTTAAAACAGAAGGAACAAGCGAGGGTTCTTAAATTCTTGGAGATATTGATTCTTGTATATACCACATTACATTTAGATACTGTGTCAGACGCAGATCAGTTAAGTAAGGCCAAAAGTCACCAAGCTTGCTGAAACGGAAGAGAGGTTTCCAAATAGAGTGGAACCTCGGTTTATGAGTAACTTGGTTTACGAGTGTTTTGCAAGACGAGCAAAAATTTTTAATAAATTTTGACTTGATAAACGAGCGATGTCTTGCAATATGAGCAGTATGGATACACTTTGTCTGCTGAGCGTCATGTGATCACAACTGAGCTGATGGTTATTCTCTCTCTCCTTATCTTGCTTGCTTTCTCAGTTTACAGCGCGTCTCTCTCTTTCTCTCTCTCCTTATCTCGCTCGCCCAGCACGTCTCTCTGTTTACTACAGCATTGTGACTGTGTGTGTGTGTGCGCTGTGAAGTGCGAGTCCCCATCTTGCTCCCCAAAACACGAAGCTGAGTCTCAGTACTTTAACACTAGTTTTATTCAGCTTGAAACCGCAACAGCGCTGTTATTTATTGCAGCGGGATCTTTATAATGTTCCTTGTATGACCCATTGACGACAGGCGCTTATAGCATGTCTGCAATCTTTTTGGATGCGCTTATACGGCGAACTGCTACAGCGCTGGGAGACTGCGATTGCTTTGGGACACACTTCCGCGTGTCTTCCTGTTGGGTGGAATCCCACATGAGTTTAGAAACTCACACCAGCCATGATTCTTTTTAAAGGTAAAGTGCAGGTTAATTTGTATTATGTATTTTACTTTATATTTTGTCTTAATCATTTTTATATGAATAGTTTTGGGTTGTGGAACGAATCATCTGAGTTTCCATTATTTCTTATGGGGAAATTTGCTTTGATATACGAGTGTTTTGGATTGCGAGCATGTTTCCGGAACGAATTATGCTCGCAAACCGAGGTTCCACTGTATTGCTATTTGACTTATAACAAAACTAGCACATAAATGGAACATTAGATTCCAAAAATTCCAACAAGAAACACTGTACAGTGATCCCTCGCTATATCGCGCTTCGACTTTGGCGGCTTCACTCCATCACGGATTTTAAATGTAAGCATATCTAAGTATATATCACGGATTTTTCACTGGTTCGCGGATTTCTGTGGACAATGTGTCTTTTAATTTATGGTACATGCTTCCTCAGTTTGTTTGCCCAGTTGATACAAGAGACACTATTGGCGGATGGCTTAGAAGTTACCCAATCAGAGCATGTATTACATATTAACTAAAACTCCTCAATGATATACGATATGCTTCCTGCACGGTGCTTGATTGTTTGCTTTTCTCTGTCTGTCTCACTCTCTCTGCCTGACGGAGGGGGTGTGAGCAGAGGGGCTTTGCACAGAGGCTGTTTGCCTAAAGGATACGGACTCTACAAAATGCCGCTTTATTGCGGTGCTTCGGCATACTTAAAAGCACGTATTGATTTTTTCATTGTTTGCTTTTCTCTCGCGCTCTCTCTCTCTCTGACATTCACTGCTCCTGATATGCATTCTTTGAAGAGGAAGATATGTTTGCATTCTTTTAATTGTGAGAATGAACTGTCATCTCTATCTTGTCATGGAGCACAGTTTAAACTTTTGACTAAAGGGTGTTATTTCATGTCTAGAGGGCTCTAATAATGTTAACAGTGTGGGAGAGTTTATAAGGGCTTAAAATATATAAAAATAACCATACAAACCTATGGTTTATACTTCGCGGATTTTCATCTGTCGCGGGGGGTACTGGAACGCAACCCCCGCGATCGAGGAGGGATTACTGTACATCTGGAGAGAGACTTCTTTTCAAAGAACAAATGGGCTGACAGATGTTCATGAATCCTTAAATACCAAGGCAACTAAAAAAGTGATTCACAGTTGCAGTATATGACCAGAATATTCTATGCATCACATCATTTTAATAAAATAGTCTCTAGAATCTCCTCTACAGCACCAGGATTGATTTTCTTAATTAACAGATCATGCACACTTTAGTTTATAATTGAAACATACCACTGTAATTGGTGAATGGAGAGAGGTCTATCCCTTCCTTAGACATCCTGTTCTAGAGGTGCGTTAAATAAGACATGCCAACAATATCTAACATGTTTAGAAATTCTGGATCTTGTCAACTTCAGAGCTTAAAATGGTCCATATCTTATGTTTCTTATTCTGCCTCTTCCTAAGCAGCCATGTTCCTGCTTGGCTCAATAGGCACTCAAAATATCTTTTATCTTCCAATGATCTGAATTGAGGGCTAAGGCCAGGTTTATACTTCACGCGATGCACCGCATGATCCAGCGGACGCTACTGCTACGCAAGCGTTTTACTGTTTATACTTGCACGTGTACTTTATGTAAATCTGGAAGAATCCACCAGGTGGCAGTGTGAGATATTATCACAGTGAGAACAGGTTAGGCTCCGCTGTGCTGTGAATTGCCTGGAACACCCATTAAATTCCGATGACACCTTACCGCAATATCTCTGGAAAGAATATTTAATGATTAAATACATCAATACAAAGATGTGCCCATTCCAGCTAGTACTGGGCACGAAGCTGAAACAGTCCCTGGACGGGACATCATCTCATCGCAAGGTGAATACAAGCACTCGTATATACCATAGTCATTTTAGTGTCACCAAATCTGCATATCTTTGGAAGGAAACCGGAGCACACTGTGGAAACCCAGCAGGAAAACATGTAAACTCCAGGCAGGGAATACCAGCAACTCCCTGTGAGACAGCAGCGCTACTGCTCTACCACTGTGTCACCCTCGTGTGTAATTATTAACAGTATTCATTAGTTAAACAAAATTAACGATTTATCTGTAAAATGCAACATACATACTTTAATGCATTAATGTCGCAATAATTTCTGAGGACGTGCTCAGTGGACACATCAAATGAACGCTGGGAAACATGTGGCAGCCATGATGCGTACACGTTTGAGCGTGAAGTATAAACGAGCCCTAAGTCTGTACAGCCCACCTGACTTTTTGAGTGAATTGAATCTGTAAGGCTATGCACAAAATTCTAATCAGGACCACAAGCCCAGTGAGCGGTTTGCAATACTCAAGAACCATAGCCTGGGGTAAAACTGCTTGTATTAGCCAGTCAATCATTTATAAAGATTTTTATTACTTTGAGAGATGAGTTGTGCTTGAAGGTAGATGATCCTCTCTTTGTTTAGTGTCTGTGTGAAAGTGTGTGTTCTCTGTAACTGAACTAGCTCTAGAAAGTGAAGTGCCACGTTTTCTGCTCCATACATAACAAAATATAAATGTATAGTATACACCTAACATCTTATTCAAAAAAAGCTTTATACTAAATCATAAATCAATTTGTCTATTTTCCATACATTTGAATCCAGCATTTCAGATGATCTCCACACTAACACATTGGTGTCTCTCCTGAGACACTAATACAATACAGTATGTGCAGATATGAAAGCTTTAGCTTCTGCCCTAGTAGTGATGTTGCATATCATATTCAGATACTCATTTTTCATTTTAACGATTTGCTCACTTTTGTAGTGGACATAATCATACCTGTTTAACTTAACTGACTCTGCAGCTAGCTCAACTTTTGTAGCTCTGGGTGACTTGATTAGGGTAACTTGCCAAAAGAAATTTTTCTTTTCCTGTCCTCCCTGGTAATTTGACCATACCTCCGAGCATATTATAATCATTAGAGACCTAAAAAAATTCGGATGCGAGTGTCTGTAGGCTTTGTGCCCTAGGAACCAAGTTACCTGAACTATACTATAGCATTTCAGTAATTATTTACCGCTCTGATGTTGATCTTTCTGATCATAAAATTGGTCATTACAATAGCAATTGAAGAGAAGAATTCATAAGTAATTGCAGAATTATGGTATTTGAGGGTTTCTCTAGAGTGCCTCTTTTTCTTGCATGATTTGGTTTAAAAACTAATCAGCACATCGGCATTACATAACAGTTTTGAGTTTGGTATTTTTCCATCCAGCCATTTTAGCTCTCGACTGTCCTGAAGAAACTGTAGCATACAGTCACACACCCAGAGATCTAGATGCTTTTGGTATCTGGGACTCTAAAATGTTGAACTGTTAAAAAACGGAGACTGAAATTTTGAAGAATCTAAAGCTTTCACTCCTCCCCATAGATGATAGATTATGGTGGTGGAGGGTGCAAAGCAAGAATTAGTTTAGCAGTTTAATCCAGATCTAAGGACTCTGCCATTACTCAGTTGTTTCTAAATCGCGTAAGTTTGTATTTATTTTTTATTGTATATCATTTTATATATTTATTCTGTGTATTTGTTTTTTATTTTTCTCTTTTTGCAAAGCACTTTGATGTACATATCTTATATGGAAACATGCAACAGAAATTCTGTTGTAAACTTAATGCTGCTTTTGTCACCTTGCCACCAGGTAATCACTTTTGAAATCACCCTGGACTGGCTTCAGGAGTGGATCCTGTTCTGATTTGAGTTTTCTTTGTTTCTGGTTGAAGATCTTTAAAATTCAAGCAGTCACCTGGTGCTCCTTAGTGTTGACTCTTATACCAAAATCTAAGCTTAAATTATTTTCATTACTTTTTATTTAAACCTATTTTTCCTATTATGAAATGGAAATACTTATCTGCTTCCCTTGAGATAGCTTTGTTAGGTCAAATCTTGGCACGCAACCTAAGATGCCTGCGATGGTGCTTAGCTTTATAGGAGTTCAATGAGGAATCTGCTTCTTGAGCATGTAACCACTCTAAACACTGTTATGAAGGTTCAAGCCAAACTCACAGCTATTAAGAAAGAATAATCTAAATTGATAAGATTTTTTTGAGTGCTGCAGTCTAGTCTCTCAATATGTTGCCAATTTAAATTCCCTGTATAATGAAGTCATGTTCCTGAAGCAAACCCAGTAGATCAAGAATATAAATCGTACAGGGACATATTTTCTTTCTCATATTTTCTGCATACCTGGCTAAATAGAGATGTGCAAGAATAACATAGATGGATAAATATTATAGTCATTGGGGACTTTAGCTACCCAAATATTAACTGGGCAACACTAATAGTGGAGCATAAAAACAGAAGTTTTTATAGATAGTGATTTTTTTTTTTTTTAAACACAATATGTTAAAGCACCAATATAGGGGCCATGTTATAATAATGGGTTTTTAGTAGTTTTTTTGAAATGTTCCAAAGTATTAGCCTGGTGAATTTCTAGCGGTAAACTATTCCAGATTTTAGTTGCATAACAGCAGAATGCTGCATGATCACTTCTTTTAAGTTCATCTCTTGGAATTATGAGCAGGCACCCATTTGAAGATCTAAGGTTATGACTTGAAGTTTAAGGTGACAGGCATTCCAAAATATAGGACAGAGCGAGATTATATGAGGCTTTGTAAACCATTACCAGTAATGTAGCATTAGCACCTACATATGACCGGCTAAAACCAGAACCTCAAAACCCAACCAATACCGCAATTAGAAGGTAATTCTTGCTGTAAATGAAACCAATTCCATGGCTTGCTGGTGCTCATATTCTTAATACACCACCAGGAATTTTGAAAAGTTTCAATTTATTTCTGTCATAGAGTAAAATTGTGTGTGCTTGAATGCATCACCTACTTGGCCATAGATGGCTGTATATTCCTGGTTTTGGATAGATTGAAAAATAGGATTTACCTATTATAAAAAAAGAAATTTGAAAACATTGACTAGGATCATGCAAATAAAATATCTCTTTTGGATTTTTTTCCTAATATAATAACAAATATTAGTATTTTAACTGACTGAATAGTGTAAAGAATGGTAATTCTTTCATACATTTCACTATGCCACAATTCTCCTCAGGCTAGGGTAATTGTCAGAATAACTATTTAAAAGTCAAAATACCAGAACATAAGAATAAACTGAAAATCAGACAATCCTTATGCTGTATATGGCTTTAAAAGAAATGGCAGAAAATACAGATCTTTTTAAAATGCTTCCAAAATTAAAATGCATTCCCTTCGATCTCCAGTATTAATGCAGAAAGAGTCCAACTAGTCGAATAAGGAGCTTAATTGAGCTTAATTTTATTATTGTAATTGCTGTTAATTAGTTGGAATAAAAAGATGAACCAACAAAGTCCATTAAAATAATTTTAGTATTTTATTTAAAAGCTTGACAAAGCTTATTATAACAACTAGATTCATATAATGGATAAATATACCAGGAAATAAGAGGCACTGCACTTGCAAGTAAATCTGAATTTACTTCGCCCTCTTTGTCAAACAGACCTAAAGCGTGTGCTCCAAGATATAACTCTGTCCTGTGTTCAAATTAGTGATGTTTGCAAGCTAGGCAACAACCTAGGGAGCTGATATTTTAAGGTGTGTGCTAACATCTAATTTTTATTTTATTTTTTGTACTATTTTAACCCTATTTTATGCCCTAATGGTTTTTGACATTATTCTGCCTAAACTTCAATACTGCAAAAGTTCTTTCAAACGAAAAAAGAATTTTACAGTACATAACCCAGAAGTTTTATTTTGCACAAATTTTTAAACATTTTTCATTTTTTTGTACCCTGATGAGTTCAACTCAACTTCTAAATCCCTCACAGAAGGTGTATTCAAAATTACTATTTTTACTTCATATGTATAATACTTCACGTTTACTTACATTAAATTTCGTCTGCTATAAATCTGCCCAAGCCTGTGTGCTGTGTAAGTTCCTTTATAATGATTCAATTGTTTCTAGATTAATTTGCCAGTCCACCTAGCTTATCGTAAAGATGATACCAAGCTAGGCAAATTGGCTTATTATTAAACTGAGGAAAACTAAGGTCTGTTTCACATAAATGGCACCTCCGCCTCTTTTTTTTATGGCTGACCTTCCTAAAAAATGCATAACCATCTATGTTATAGTCATCCCTGACTTTGGTATTAACCAAAGTTTCTTTTATTGCTGTAATATCATGATTATGCACAGCTCAATACAACACAAACTCGCTTCCTTTATTTTTGATACTACTAGCATTAGTTCATGTCATTTTAATGTGTTAATTATTTTACTTTTGCACATAAACTTTGTGTTTGAATACGTACATAGATTTTTATGAGTTCTAGGTGATGGGTTTGGGAACAAGGTAAGAAATAGCACTGGTCACACACACACACACACACACACACACACACACACACGCCTAAACTGGTGTTAGTAAGGCACTTTTGGATCTTGGGTGGCTGCTGCACAGTTGTATGCACATGAGACTTGTTGCAGATACTCGACGTAGAATTTGAAAAAGCACTGTTCAAAAAATTAACATAGTGAGAAATATGCAGCAGACAATGTCAGGTATGGTAATCAAACCTGTGCTTGGAATGTAAACAGGATGCCATAGTACTACAAAGTTATACTAACAGTAATTAAAGTCAAGTGTAGCATCAAGTCCTTCAGCAAATGTGTCATTCTCAACAAAGTCCAAAACTTTGATGAGCAGTCACACAATTTATTTTCCTGCCTTTTATGCACAACTATAACATGTTTTAATACAAATGACCAACCACAGACAACTATACATAATTGCAAAGATGTCAAGTTCAGTTATCCAATGGTAATAAGTATTTCAATGTAGGCTGCTTGATGTAACTGAGATCTTTAATAAAAACGTATTACCTCAGCTGTGACACACTGCTTGCCACAGCATATATACATGTGTAAATAAAGAGACAACATGAAAACTTAGAGGTTTTTGTAAGAAGACACCCATGGTTATGTTAAATACCATTATTGCTTTTGATTGACTTGTGGTTTTATTGCAATGTACACAAATTTGAAATATAGTGGTGTGTCGCTCATGAATAAGTGGTTTAACTGTGTTAATATTTAAAACCAAATTTTCCTGTTTCAGTGTCCTTATTGGTTTAATCATTTTCTCACTTTCTTAAATTTGATGGGACCTATTTTGCCATGATGAGTTGCATTTGAACTGGAGGGGGCACCAATGTATTTGGGAAGTGTCAGGAGTTAGGTACATTGTGGATTCATCTATTAAATGGGAGGAAGACAGTTTTGGACAGGCCTGGATTATAGCTTTACATGAAGATACTAACAGTACTATAAAAACAAATACGCAAGGTAACTGAATTTCAAGCCCAAATTAAAGAGCCAAAGTAAAAGAAGGAATATGTTTCAATATTTAATGCTATGAGTATCAATAATAAAAACGAGGTGGTTTCACCTGCATATGTAGTGGGACATTAATATAATGTTATAGCAATAACAACCCAAATAAATAACATACATTGGGTTGAGTATAACATAGATTCCTCCATATTTTGAGGAAAGGATAGATAAAATGGAAAAGTTGGGAGGGGTTGCCTTTTATGTAATACAATGTAAATCCATGTCTGATTCAATTGGATGATGGGCAAAATCTTTGAGGATGTCTGGATTTGAGTGGAAAGTATTAGGGATAGATGTCTGATTTTGGGGAGTGTGTTCTACACCCTCAAGTGCATTCAGTAATTTCTATGTGCATGTATATGCTTTAACAATATGAAAAAAGGTAAGATTAGAGGGAAATATTATAGTCTATTACCTGGGCTAGCCTTACAAATACTAGAATACAAGAACAGGAGTTTTCAGATAAAATTAGTGACTCTTATTTATTGTAATTAGTCTGTCTAAATTAAGCATGTTATAATAATGAAGATAGAATTTAGGGGTTGGGGTGATTGAACCATTAGGTCCTAGTGAACATCATGATAATACATTTCACAGTGATTTTGGAAGAACACATATCAAAGACTAAAATGATTATGTATATGTTTAGTAAAGCATATTCTGAGCAGATGTGTCCAAAGCCTAAAAAGGACCCACTGGAATAAGAGTTTAGGTATTGGGTCAGTTGAAAAGCAGTGTAAGAAATTTTTGCACATTATGCAGGAAAGTTTATCCTGAAATTTAGAAGTAGCAAGAATTTAAAACAAAAATTCTGATGTAGTTGCAAATTATCTGCCAAGGGAAAAAAACAGTTGAAAAGATTTACAAGACAGAGAGGGATATTGCACAATAGATAATTTAAAGAGATTCCTTCAGAATCTTAGTAAAAGAGCAAGCAAAGAAGTGTGTTGGGACAGATAGGACTGGCAAGTTCTATTGGGTTAAATAATCTGTTGTCATAAAAAACTCTTATGTTTAAAGTGGCAGCAGTACCTCCTAGACCGAAAAAAATTCCAATAACATGTGAGCTTAGATAGTTCTTTAGTGATTAGTAGTTATTTGTCATTAAGCAAATTTGTAAGATGTGTACTATACTTTAAAGAAAAGATGACTGATCAGGCAGAGCATATTTCTTTTACTTTTAATGGAGTCCAAATTAAACTATAAGGTATCACAGAATAGCACAACCTTTTTAACAAAACATAGTAATAAGGAAAATAATGAGGTGGTCCCTGTTCAAAGGTTTGCCTACCCTTAGTTCTTAATACTATGTATTGCTCCCTTCAGCATCAATGATGGTCTGTAGTCTTTTGTGATAGTTTTGGATGAGGCCCTTGATTTTCTCAGATGGTAGAGCTGCCCATTCTCCTTGGCAAAGAGCCTCCAGGTCCCATAAATTCTTGGATTGTCTTGCATGACCTGCAAGTTTGAGATCTCCCCAAAGGGTCTCAATGATACTGAGGTCAGGCTACTCCAGCACCTTCATTTTTTTCAGTTGTAGCCACCGAAGGGTCAACTTGACCTTTTGTTTTTGATCATTGACATGTGGGAAGATCAAAGTGCGTCCCATGCACAGCTTCCAGACATGCAAGTTTTTTTAAATTTTTTTTCCTAGTATTTTCTGGTAACATGCTGTATTCATCTTCTAATGTTCTTATCAATGTTCACTAAGTTACCTGTGCCGCTTGTAGCTCACAAACCCACAGAGCACCAGAGTTTTTTTTTTTTCCCCATTATATAAATCTTGGGAAAGACAAATTACAGGGAGACCCCTTACACATAGGTTGTGTGCAGTGGGTGACAAAAAACGAGATAAATACAATACCTGAAAACAGAACATAAGCAATCTTTTTCAGAATGCTAGATGGCCATGTCTATCACTCAGAAATACAATATAATAGTACAAACGACAAGACAAAATGCAAGAATCAATTTTACTACTCACTAAATACAGAACTATCACATATGAGAATATAGATTTATTCAAATACATAAACGTTGTAGAAAAGGAGTAAGACCAGCCAGGCACAGTCAGAGTCCTGGAAACCTCTACCAACAAGTTGCCTCCCCACAACTGGACATTCCACAGCTGACTCATTGCTGAGATGGCCATCCTGATGAAAGGACCCTTTTACCAGATTGCTGCTTTGTCAGAGATGACTTTTCCATATGCAGGCAAACAATTTAGCAGCACATCCATAGATGACACTGCTCTGTTGCCAGTGTGTTGGTACCAGACACCCCAAACTCTAGCAAGAGTTCTACTGATTCCAAACTGTCTGTCTCACAATTATTGAGTCAACTGTGGTTTTAGTAACACCCAAAGATTTAGAAATGGTTTTATAAATTTGCACAGATCTGTGCCCTCCCACTATTAGATCCCAGAGGTCTGCTCAGAGTTCTTTGGAGATCATGGCTTGGTTTTTGTGATGTGCAGTGTGAGTTGTGGGACCTTATGTATACAGTCTTCCTAAACTATGTCCAATTAATTCAGTTTGCCACAAGTTTTGACACATCTCAAAGATAAAACTAAAGCAAACAGGGTGCACCTGACTGCAGTTTGAAGTGCAATAGAAACATTTATGAATACTTAAATGAATGAGAGTTTAGTTATTAATTTTTTAATATATTTGCAAAAATTTCTGAGAGCATGTTTTCACTTTGTCATTATAGGTTAGTTTGCAGATTGAAGAGCAAAAATGGAACGTGCATACATTTAAAGTTTAATCTACAACATAATGTAAAATGAAGGAGTCTGAATAGTTTGTATGTGTAACTATGTATATAATATGGTAAAGAAACAAATTTACGTCTGAGAATCAAAACTCCACCCAGTGTTGCTATAATGCCCTAAGCAGTGTTTTTTTTTTTTTTTGGTAAAACATTCCATTTACATTGTTTACCTGCCTGAACAGCACACTGTCATTCTGATCAATGGAATAGCTGCTGCAATATAATGCTTAACACAGCTTCACAAATAGGAGATAGCATGCTATATGTTAATTTATCAGGGGTCAGTATTACTTCACGTAGTAGACCCCTTTTTGTTTGTTTTTTCCCCCTTCTGTGCCTAAGAGGTTATTATATTTCATCTTGTAAGCTAAGCCATGTGAAAGAACAAAGAAAATCATTTGCAAGGCACAGCTGAAATCTAAGTTTTGGTGTAATTGTGGCAAATCTTTCACATAGTCTTCACTTTATCAATGATTTAAATGTATTATGAAAAAAAATCAAAAAAAAAAAAAACAACACTTGTGAAGCAATGTGTTGTGCCTTCAGATGAATCACAATATCTGTACCAGTTTAGTACAGTGGACTGGGCATATACATGAATGTAACACATGTATGTTAGCTACCAAGTCTATCTTAATTAAACTAATTGCTCATTCAGAAATGGAATTCAAAGGAATAAATAAATGAATGGCAATAGAAAACAATGAATATCAGTTCGAAAACCTCACCAAATTAAAAACAAAAATCATGTTTCATGTATTAGATGGATCAAGTTAAAATCACACCAGACAATGATGAGGCTATATGTCTTTTAATATTTAATGAGAAGTACAAATGCTTGGTAGTTTATGCACTTGCATAACAAAGCTTGATCAAGCAGATGATTGTATGGGTGTTATCTATTTAATGCCCAGTGGAAAAAATCTGTAAGTTTGGTGGTATTACATCAAATTTTGCATGGTAAGGATGCAAACCATTTGTTACTGGTGTCACACCAGGTGGCAAACTGTGACCGATATTCTGTAGCATATTGTGCATATCCTTCACAATTTTAAACTCTTCAGTCTTGCCACCTCTTAATCCTTTTGCTTAAATTAGATAGGTTTATCTCCCTTGGTCCTTCCTCATAGCTCATATCTTGCAATTTTGTAATCAAAACAGTTGCTCTATGCACCTTCTATTAGCGCTGCTGTCTTTCTTGTAATATGGAAACAAAACCCACATACAGTATTTAACATGAGACCTCACTGTCTGTGAGCTATAGAATTTAATTTTAACCTTGCTTGATTTGTGCTCTACACATCATCCTATTTAACGTACCTTAGTATTAGCAGTCTTCATGGTTTCTTCACGATGCATGGTGATGGGTCTACTATGACTTTTAACAATTGTGGAAGAAAAATAAAAAGGAGGTCTTTATTAGCATTAATACTGATCCAGGACTTTAACATTAAATTCCCGAATACCCAATTAACACAGCATGTATTCTATATAGCTTGAAAATCACTCCCAAATCATAAATCAATCCCAAGCTGCATGTGTGAGAAGCTAGCTCAGTTCATTACTTATTGTAAACAATAAACTATATTTTGCTAGTGATAGGATTTAACGTTAACAAAATATAAATCCTGAATAGAGAGAGATAATAAATAAATAAATAAAATAATAAATGCATTAAAACTTAAAACAAAATATTTTTGCACACCCTTTGTTGTAAGGTTTACTCTCAAGCTTTATACACCCCATTGTGTATACAACTCTTACATTATTTCCTCTTGTATGTAACATTTTACATTTTTTATTTACATGCTTTTGTCCGTTTTAGTCTTTGCTACATTGACTCAAAATTTGCCCTACTAAAGTTAAATGTAAATTTTCTTTTTCTTTTTTTTTTTTTGTGGGTGCACACTCTACCTCAACACTCCAAAAATGTATTATATTATGGTCATTAGATCATAATGTTGCATGTTGATTAGCACACACAAGAATTTTACAATATCTTTTGTACTGTATGTAACAATTATGATCCTGTAAATTTTTAATGACTCTCTATTAGTCCAATCACATCTACACCCTGAGTTCTTTGCTGATTATTAGAAAATACTAACTCTAGACATCTTTCCCTCTGAATGGTGTGTGGAAGAAAACGTAAGCCACAGTAATAATTAGCAATTTTTATATTTATAAAAAATGTAACACCTTTCAAGATGTGATTAAGTTTTACATTTATTCTGGTTCTATTAGAATTTTCATACACCATTTCTTCAAGGCTTAGGTATGGAACAGAATGAGAAAAACAGGCTTCCTCTTGCATTCATCACATATCCTGTTTTGCAGTTCTTATAAATAATGGGGATTTTAATTAAAGCAGTTAAGGAAAAAGCTTTCCTGTTTTTCATAGCTCTGCCAGACCTAGGCATAAGGTAAACTGGCAGGCTCTATGTAACATCATCTGACATTCAGGCTCGTAAGGAAGATTTAATCAGGGAAAACACAAAATACAGTGCGTCCGGAAAGTATTCACAGCGCATCACCTTTTCCACATTTTGTTATGTTGCAGCCTTATTCCAAAATGGATTAAATTCATTTTTCTCCTCAAAATTCTACACACAACACCACATAATGACAACGTGAAAAAAGTTTACTTGAGGTTTTTGCAAATTTATTAAAAATAACAAAAATGAGAAATCACATGTACATTGAGTATTCACAGCCTTTGCTCAATACTTTGTCGATGCACCGAAGTCTTTTTAAATATGATGCCACAAGCTTGGCACACCTATGCTTGGCAGACCTATCCTTGGCCAGTTTCGCCCATTCCTCTTTGCAGCACCTCTCAAGCTCCATCAGGTTGGATGGGAAGTGTTGGTGCACAGCCATTTTAAGATCTCTCCAGAGATGTTTAATCGAACTCAAGTCTGTGCCCTGGCTGGGCCACTCAAGGACATTCACTGAATTTTCCTGAAGCCACTCCTTTGATATCTTGACTGTGTGCTTAGGGTCGCTGTCCTGCTGAAAGATGAACCGTCGCCCCAGGCTGAGGTCAAGAGCGCTTTGGCGCAGGTTTTCATCCAGGATGTGTCTGTACATTGCTGCAATCATCTTTCCCTTTATCCTGACTAGTCTCCCAGTTCCTGCCACTGAAAAGCATCCCCACAGCATGATGCTGCCACCACCATGCTTCACTGTAGGGATGGTATTGGCCTGGTGATGAGCGGTGCCTGGTTCCTCCAAACGTGACGCCTGGCATTCACACCAAAGAGTTCAATCTTTGTCTCATCAGACCAGAGAATTTTGTTTCTCATGGTCTGTGAGTCCTTCAGGTGCCTTTTGGCAAACTCCAGGCGAGCTGCCATGTGCCTTTTACTAAGGAGTGGCTTCCGTCTGGCCACTCTGCCATAAGGCCTGATTGGTGGATTGCTGCAGAGATGGTTGTCCTTCTGGAAGGTTCTCCTCTCTCCACAGAGGACCTCTGGTGCTCTGACAGAGTGACCATCGAGTTCTTGGTCACCTCCCTGACTAAGGCCCTTCTCCCCCGATTGCTCAATTTAGATGGCCGGCCAGCTCTAGGAAGAGTCCTGGTGGTTTCGAACTTCTTCCACTTACAGATGATGGAGGCCACTGTGCTCATTGGGACCTTCAAAGCAGCAGAAATTTTTCTGTAACCTTCCCCAGATGTGTGCCTTGAGACAATCCTGTCTTGGAGGTCTACAGACAATTCCTTTGACTTCATGCTTGGTTTGTGCTCTGAAATGAACTGTCAACTGTGGGACCTTAAATAGACAGGTGTGTGCCTTTCCAAATCATGTCCAATCATCTGAATTTACCACAGGTGGACTCCAATTAAGCTGCAGAAACATCTCAAGGATGATCAGGGGAAACAGGATGCACCTGAGCTCAATTTTGAGCTTCATGACAAAGGCTGTGAATACTTGTCTACATGTACTTTCTCAATTTTTTTATTTTTAATAAATTTGCAAAAATCTCAAGTAAACATTTATGTTGTCATTATGGGGTGTTGTGTGTAGAATTCTGAGGAAAAAAATGAATTTAATCTATTTTGGAATAAGGCTGTAACATAACAAAATGTGGAAAAAGTGATGCGCTGTGAATACTTTCCGGATGCACTGTATATATTAAAAAATGCAAATTTGTATGAAATAAAAATCTTTATCAACATATTTGTATATAGAAATATCATACCTAAAAGGCCATCTTTAGTGTCTCAGTAAAATGTTTAAGGAAACAAAATACATTTACCAGTTGATTGTTTCACTTGCACAAAATGTAATACCTTATCTTTTTTTACTTTTTCCGTGTCCTCTTTATCTGTAAAAGCTGTGCGCTCACTGCATTTATCCTTCACTCTCTCTCTTAAGATTTCACTGGCTCGCCATATTTGTCTGAAATCCACATGCACCGGAAAAAGACTGGTGTCTAAAAATAAGTAAATCTGTGCAGTGCAGATACTTTCTGCTTTAAACATGCACTAATTTTTGCAAAAATTGGACACTTAATAAAACATATTGTGTATAATAATTTATACTAACAGTTATATTACAAATAAATGACATTCTGAGCCCACATTGCTGCTTTTTCCAACTTAATACTTACCTTAGCTGTAGTATTGTTATACATAAAAATTCATGCATTCTGCTCAAAATAGTGTTTCATAAGCTCTCAAACATAACAATTATCAAATATAATTTTTTCAAAGTCAACAGCTATTGTTATAATGTTCAGCAAATTTGCAAACAGGTAACAATAAACCCTATTTAACTTTTTTTCCCTACAAAAGACGTCACATTCATGTACTGAAAATAACTTTAGCATTACAACAGTTTATGTTAATCATTGAAAAGAACTCACCAGAGAGACTTCTTTTAAGAACCTAAAGAGAACTTCTTCATTGGACAGCTCTACCCAATATCAATACAGAGTTAGTTTTTTATTTGCTTAACTCTCTTAACTTGTAACTGCCTCCTTTTCCCTTTTTTCTTTTTCAAACTAAATTGTGTACTTAATGTGACACATCCATCCAGAGTAAAAAATTCCCTTCCACAAAAAAAAAAAAAAAAATCTGAGCTCCCTCTGTTAAATCTTATAAGTATTGAAAGGTGTTAATATATTTGGTGTACTGGTATATTAATGCAGGTTAATATGGTTACATCCTCCCCTCCTAAACCTACATTTATTCTTTAAGGTTACACCTATACCTTCTGGGATGACCTTAAGGTTAGCTGCCTCACATTACATGAAGGGTTAAAGTCAAGTTCTTGTGAAAATGCTTTTTCCAGACTACGTTAAATTGAACACATCACTTGTAATTAGGGGATTTCCCAAGGTTTGGTGGGTCTGCTTGTCTGGAACTATTCTTTGCCTTGTAGACCTCAGTTATTCCTTCTCCATCCATTCTGTTGTCCTCTTGTCCAGTAAACTCAAGATTGCGATCCACATTAGCTTGTTCAATCACAGGTAAGCTTGCTTCTTCCTCCCTTAAGTCATCTGTATTCTCATAAACCTGGAAATTCTGATTCTGCTCTGCAGGGTTTGAAAGCTGTGGTTCAATTTGGACATTAGCATCAGGTACGTCATTGGCTTCTTTTGCTCTTTTGGGTTCTAGCCACTTTCAATTCATGAGGCAGGTCAAAACTCCTTGCCAGTGTATCCAATGCAGATACTTCCAGGACAATACAAATGACATCATCTCTACTTAGAAATTCCACCACTAGTTGTGGTGCTATCATTTTCTCCTTTCTTGAGGAGTGAATCTGTTTAAACAAACACAATTTGTCCCTGTGGCAGAGAGTGAAGACTGTACTAACATCTTTCTTCTTTAACTATACATTCTCCATCAAATTAATTTGAATCCGTATGTAAACTTGGAAACTGGGACTCTGCCCTTTTCCTGATCTACTGAGAGATCTGTTCTGTTTGAGCAGTCTGTGACAAAAGTCCTGAAGTTAAGAGCAAGTCTCAACGTAATGTCCATATGGGTCCTTTAGACCTTTCAGGAACCACCACATGTATGGGTGAGTCTCCAGTCTACTTCATCATCCTGTAAACATCAGTACTCTAAAATCAGCAATCTTATGCTTACCACAGATTCCCATGTTTTTCTTTAAAACTCGGGTCTTTCAGTTTCCTCACATACTTGGGGTGTATAAGTTTACTGTGTTCATCTGAATTTAAGCCAAAAGCTATATCAGTAGCTAGATATGGTTGCCTTCCAATTGACTTTGCTTTTGCCCTGAAGAGTGCCTAATATTCTGAAAAGCATCATATTAAATCTCTCTCAAATGGGTTACCCCAGGGATAAAATGGTGGTGTTCTGTTTTTTTTTAATCCTAAGTAGTTCACATAAATCTTTAAAACTTCAAAAAAACTACCTTGGTGTTTAGGTAACTGTTCAGGAAAACAATTTTGAAGAAATTTGTCCATAAAGCTTTTGTGTTCACCTTTTGATCTGAAGTAGGGCCTGCTCCAGCATACTTTGTGAAGTGATTGATTATGACTGGGATGTTTTCAGTTCTTCTGTCATCTGTGTCTTAGAAAAGGTAGTCTACTGCAAACCAATTCCATTTGTCAACTGGTTCAGATGTTCACCATTGGAGCACACTTCTCTACTTTAGTCTTTCTTTGGCCACACAGTTTATAAGTTCTGATCTGTTCCTCAACATCTACAGCCATTCTTGGCTAACAGAACCTTGTGCGTGCTAAGTCTAGGGCTTTATCAGTCCCTAAATGGCCAACTTAATTATGAAGGCTTTCAAGAGCCATCTCCTGATAACTTTTAAGCACTAACCCATATAATGGTCTACCTCCAACCATCCACTTATGGTAAAGGACTTAATTGTTCAGTGTAAACCTATCCATAATTCTTAAAATTACCTGGATCTCTCTGTCTTCCTTTTGTCTAGATCTAAGTGGCAAGTGTTTCCCTGTCTTCCAGATGTCTACTACTTGTCTAACAAAACTATTTCTCTGCTTATTGATCTAATCCTGTTGTGCCATTAATGGTAGGGTGCTAAATCCAGGAAAATATTCAGCAGGATTCAGGACGAACTGCTGCTGTGTCCATAATCAAACTTGACTGCAAAGATGAAATTTGAAGACAGACTTTGTAGGTGTTTATGATATATAGCTTTAATTTCAGTCTTGGAGAAAAAAAAAAAAGAATTAACATACTGTATATACTCCTGGATTAGTTCTCCCATGGATTACTCGGAGCTTGATTTTATTGTATAATTTCTGGTATTTTATAGTGTCAGTCGTATAAGTCGAATAAGGAAAACGTGCTGTTGGTCCAATAAATCCTGATATGCTAACACCCACCTGAGAGTGTAACCACGGAGCACATTGCTTTGTGTTTTTTGTATCTCACACCCTCATACACATTTATCGTAAGAGCATCCCTTATCTACAATAAGTGTTCAATAAGAAGAAAACATGAAGCTGATCATTGAAGTGGCAAAAAACTGGAAACTGTGCTGCTGCAACAAAATTCAATGTGTCTGAGAAACTAGTGCGAGATTAGAGGAAGCAAGAAAATGTATTAAGAACAATGCCTAAGAGAAAGTGTGCTCTGCGAACTGGCATTGCCTCAAGGCCGGCATTGGAAAATCATAGCACTGAATGGTTTTCTGAACAAAGACAGAACGGATATGTGATTACAAGGAATCTGATAAGAACTGAAGCGTTGAAATGGTCCAAACTGCATCCAGATCAGTGCAATAATTTCAAAGCTTCTTCAGGATGGTGTACCCAGTTCATGAAGAGAAACGATTTTGTGATATGTCAAAAAACTAAAATAGCACAGAAGCTGATTTAGAAGACAAGATATTAAGTTTTCAGCAGTATATTATCAAGATGAGGAAACAATACAATTTTCTTTTATCTCATATAGGAAATATAGACGAGACTCATATGTGTTTCGATATGTTGGGCAACAAAACAGTGGACACTAAAGGTGTGAAATTGAGTACAGGTCATGAGAAAACATGATTTACAATGGTGCGGTCGTGTTTAGCGGAATGAAATTGACTCCAATGGTGATATTTAAGAGGAAAACAAAACCAAAAATTAAGTTCCCTCCTGGAGTTTACATGCATGTTCATGAAAAAGGTTGGATGGATGAAAATGGGGTAAATTTATGGATGGAAAATGTGTTGAGAAATTGGCCGAATGGCATATTCAATGAAAATTTGTTGGTGTGGGACATGTTTCGCAGTCATGTAACTGACAGAACAAAGTCACTATTAAAAGAAAATAAAACCATAGCAACTGTAATACCTGGAGGTCTAACTTTGATTTTAAAGCCTTTAGATGTCTCCCATCAAACCATTTAAAGACAGAAGAATGGAACAACTGGATATTAGAAGGTGAAACATCATACAGAAAAAGTGGAGCCATGCAGGCTCCATCACTTGTCAGTTTGTTCCAAATGCTTGGTCGAACGTCAGAGTTGAAATTGTAATAAAATCATTTAAAAAATATTGAATTTCAAATGCAATGGATGGCATAGAGGATGACACATTATGGGAGAATAATGACTAGGAGGAGCATGAGCATGAATTAAATGTTGGGATCCCTATGACGAAATGCTAAATAATGAGGAGGAAGATTAAAAAACAATAAAATACCTACCGGTACCTAGGTATTCTGTTGCAATTTTGTTTGTTTTGTAAAATAGTTTATTTTTCGTTTGTCTTGTAAAATAAAATGTATCTCTATAAACTGTATATAAAATCCAGTGTATAGAACTACCGCTACTTAATGGAGTTAGATCGGATTTTTTTCTATAATTTGCTGGAGCATTCCAGTTAATTTTGTGACTCCTCTCATCACGATAAGTATCATAGTTTGCTTGCGGTACCGATTTATTTGCGTGAATCTGAGAGAGACGCAGCAGACCAAGGGGGAGAGGGCTGGGCCCTCCTCACTCACTTGCCAGCCTCTGAGTGTGTACCTTACATCAAATTGACGACCGAGAGAGCTACTTAACGGATTTAAACTGGGCTTTTTTTCTATAGTTTGCTTGAACATTCCAGTTGATTTTGCGACTTCTCTCATCGTGCTAAGAATCATAGTTCTCTTACAGGAGAGATATATTCGTGCTAATTCAAGACTGAGGTTGCGGGCCGAGGGGAGGGGGAAGAGTGACGTCAGGAATAGGAAACCGGGCTGGGCGGGGCCCCACTCCCACCAACCAACCAACCAGCCCACTGTTCTGTTTCACTACAATGCGGGCAAAGCTGCAGAGGATGGTTAGTTTTAACTAAATTTTAACAAATTTAAGTGTTGTATTTTTGAACGGGCATATAAGTCAGGATCTGATTTTATAACTGATTTTTTTCAGGTTTCAAGACCCGACTTATATGTGAATATGTACGGTAGACCTGTCACTTTTAAACTTGGAAATGGCCTTTTTCAGTCTTTGTCAATGTCTAATGAAATTGATTTAGCATCGGTTAATTCATTGGAAAGTCTAGATAATCCATCTGCATACATGTTTTCCATTCCAGCCCTATACTGGAAATTGAAGTTGAAATTTGAAAATGCAAAAACTTGAGGCTCCACATTCTCTTATTTTTCTAATTATAAAAGTTTATGCACGATTTTCATTATATCTGTCTCAAGTTTTAAAATCATTTACAACAGTGATAGATATTTCACTAGTGTCTTTTTATGTTCAATTGTTTATTTAAAAAAGTTGAAAATATGCTTATTTCAAGTTGTAACAGTCAACATATGAAATGGACTCATACAGTGTCCCTCACCATACAACCAGAAATTGACAACCAACCAAACCACCACATACTATCCAGGAAGTGCCTGAATGAGTCCTTGCACATAGAAGATTTAACTCTGGATTCAGTTTATTCCCTGTTATGAATAGTCTGTCTGGATACTCTATCTGTGATCTCTGACAATTCCAGAAAGATCATGTAAAAAGAAGACGGTTTTTCTTGAAATACATTGGGGGACTTCCACCTAAAGGCAGAAAGTTGTTTAGCAGCTACAGTGCCTAGACATAAGAATGTACACTGGTGCACTGACAGAGCATGGTGTAAAACATCTAAAAGTACAAGAATATGTGGCATTATAGCAATTGGAACTGATAGCATTAAAGAGAGTGAACAAGAAAGTGGAGACCAGAAAGCCAGTGCAGGAGGACAAAACCAGTAAATATGCTTGAATGTTCCTGGGGCATTACAAGGGCATAAATGACAACGTGGTTTGGGGGGCCCATCAAATGCAGTTTATGAGAAGTGAAATGTACTAACTGAAATTGAGTAAACTGATCACTGGGCTTTCTTGATGGGAATTTTGACATTTTTAAAAGCCATATTCCAGCAAATAGGAGAGGATAATGTGTGGTCCTGGGACAACCGAGAGGTGAGGGATAGTGTTTTTTAGGAAGATTTACATAGCAGGGAGTAAAGAATTGAGACAAGGCTTTCTGAAAGGAGAAAAGAAACTAGCAGGAGGGAACAAAGGATAACAGGGCAGAGGAGGTGTAAGAAAAGACACCATGCGCTCTAAACACTGAATGATATGGGTAGTATAAAAATATGGAAGAAGAATTGAAGGAATGTCAAAGTGAGCCTGAATATTTTCAAATGATTTTGAAATCGGAATCCCCAAACAGAATTCACTGATTCAGTGCTTCCAAGCAGTTGGGGAAACTCGGCAACCACCTAAGAGCAATGTGTGATTATTAAAGATAGGCAAGTACGTATGACATTTGTGAATGTTTTCCAACTTCTTTTCTGGTTTCATGCCAGGTTTATAAAGTGCAAGTTATAATGGGACCTGGGTGGAATTTGGAGGCCCTGAGTTTTAAATTGGCACATATAATTGAGTTTAATTTGTAAGTGGGTACAAGTGGTGACTTAAGGGAAAGCCAGGCACTATTGACGAGCTTATAAAATGGCAAACTGGGTGTAACACATAAGCTCAGTGATACAATTTTAAATCGGCAAAGACACTCCTGCATTACACACATACCAGATTAGAACAACATGTTTCAATCTGGGTCTTCTGCCATTACAGATAAAATTGACAGCAGAGAAAAAAACTAAGACTTAAAGGAGTTAAGAGGAGGCAAGGGAATCATGGAGCTGATAAAGCATTCCCTAGATATATTTGGATGTCATTTGCATAAACTGAAATTTTGTTAGGTGTTATGTAATGAAATAGTAGTAATATTGAAGTATGAATGGCCTCATCCATTGACTCTAAATATAAATTAAAGAAAGGGGAAAGAGTGGACAGCCATTTCTGGACCCTTTCTTAGTAAGAAAAGAAGACGAGATGTGTGCACTTGTGAATAACACAGCCAATGGAGTAGAATATAATGTTTTAATCATTCCTACAAACTTGGCACTTAATTCTAGTTTATCCAGTGTCTGCCAAAGAAATATCCAGTTTACTTAATCAAATTCCTTTTCAGCTTTCAAGGACAGTAAAGATTTTGGTAAAAGGAAGGAGCTTGCGACATCAATTATATCAAGCCCTTCAAGGTCTTCTAGATTATCTGAAACAGGAACAAATAAACCCAGTTTGAATGTGGTGAATCAGTTTGAATGATCTGAAATTCTGATATTGGGTAGGGTTATTTCTTTGTTTTAATAAAAGAGTGATGACTACAGTGTAGACTTTTCAAATTCTGTAAAGAAATGGCTGCATATTAGCATTTGGAAAAGAGGGGAGAGAAAGCTGTTCAAAAAAAAAAAAAGTCTATAATTAACTCGGGCAGAATACAATTAATATCCAGTTCTTTGCCTTTATTTGTATTGCTCAGTGTTTGCCTTCGCTCCTTAACACTAGAATTACCGGAGCCAATGAAAAAACTCGTAATTCTGGCCCACCTTAAATCGCTTCACACCTCTCCATCAGCCTCTTTTATCTTCTAAATATGTCGGTATGCCCAAGCAGCCTTATACCATCCCCCCATCGCTTCAGAACAGCCAAGAAGTTCTCCCAGTTCCTGCATTGATTGATTATCTGGGAGTGAGCGACACAGACTTTTTTTTATTAATTTTATTGTAATCATTCCATACAAATCCATCAATTTTTACAAAAAGAATCAATCAATCAATCAATCAACATTTATTTATATAGCACATATTCATACAAAAAAATGTAGCTCAAAGTGCTTTACAAAATGAATAGAGAAATAGACACAATAAAAGATAAACATAAGTCAACATTAATAAACATAGAATAAGAGTAAGGTCCGATGGCCAGGGTGGACAGAAAAAACAAAAAAAAACTCCAAAGGCTGGAGAAAAAAATAAAATCTGTAGGATTGAGAACAAGTTGACCCCCACCCCTGAGAGAGAGAACATGGCCAACAGAGTAAAACTTAAGGCTTGTAAACATACCTAAATTGATAAGTTTGATAAGCCAATAGAAATGAATGGAGAAGAAAAAAAAATGCAGAAATAATTGCTTCATCTTTGCTTTAAGAGCTTATTCTAAAACTAGCCGATGCCCGCCGTAGCATATGGCGGTGTAAGAATAGGAGCGGAAAATGGTGAGAAAGGAATTCAGAAATCAAGAAGAAAGAAATACTTCTTGAAAGATGCAGTTGTGAATATGTATTGTAAATAATAATTATATATGCACACACACACACACTCTAATGTGCATTCGTAGTCTGAGTCCCGACCTGTGGGTGGTTACCTACCAGTTGCAAGAAGCAGATCATGGAATGTTGCAAATAATGCAAAGAGTACGCGACACATGTTTCGCCCTCATTTTGGGCTCATCTGACGTACATCTACTGCTCCCCTCTCGGGGATCGAACCTCGGATGTCAGAGAGACAAAGCCCCTTTAAGTTGCATCACAGTGTGTGGTTCATTTATTTGACAGCTGAAAGGGGAGCAGTACAGTGTGATGGTCAAGAGGGAAACAAAACACTCTAATTATGCAATTTTCATTACGCTATAACTTACATTTATTGCACAGAAAATCACCTGAAAAATCCCAGACCATCGAGAAGTGTGTGAACTGACGGCATGAAGAATCATCTTTGCGCCGAACTGAAATTGTCCCCGCATAAATCAAAGTCATCCAGACGATCTGTATCTGCATAATTAGAACTGGACCACCCTGTATATTGTTTTAACTATTTACCCTTAATCTGGTGCACACTGCATTATCTGTTAGGTGCTCTTCACCCAGCTAAAATTCTTCAATTAAAAATTGCGTGTGCCCGATTTTACATTAAAAGATTAATGCATTTAAGACCTGTAAATGTGAGGATTATTTGTACTTCATAGTATTAATTTAATATTCCCAGACAGTACTGTTTGATATGCCTTTTGGGTGCCAAATCCCATTGCATTATAATAATGACAGTGTTTATTTTTGTCAGATTGTTTTTCTAAACTACGTTTCCCTTACCTACAGTATATATGCTTTTGTGTACAACACAAGCAGTTTATAGTGCCGAGCAATGGGCTTTTTAAGTATCATATTAATGATTATTCTTTGTAACAATCTGATGTGCACTGCCGACGGTTCCTTAAAATGCAGGATTTTAGGGAACACGAAAACTTACAGCCTTTCAGAGAAAGGCGACTTCATTCTTGGTGGTTTATTCCCTTTACACTATTTTAAATCGTTTCCGGATTTGCTTTAGTTTGAAGTAATGCCCAAACCATCCACATGCAGTGAGTGAGTAGACCCACGTGTATGTGCATGCGTTTTAGATTATTGTAAAATATATATAAACGACCCGCGGCATAGCATACGCCGCATAATCATTCATTGATGGGTGAACACTTCCTGAAAGACACAGTTCAGCAATCTCCTATATAGCAGCATTATAGGGCGGCAGCCATCACTCTAGGTTCGGTGTCTGTCTAACAAAGGAAAAAAAGAAGGGGGACAGAAACAACAGGGAGAACAGAAGCTTTCGGAGACAAACAAAGATGGCAGCAATGAGAGAGACCTATTAGCAAAGCAAAGCGGCCCGAACCGAGAAGAACAATGAAAAGTCAACGTGGGTCAGAAGGCAGCAATGAGAGAGACCTGTTAGGCTAACAGTGTTAGCAAAGCAAAGCAGCCTGAACCGAAAAGAACAATGAAAAGTCAACGTGGCTCAGAGGTGCATGTGGACTGTAGCAGAGACCAAAGCAACTGAGGTGTTGGGGGCAGGCACATGAGCAGGCAGTGTGCATGCCTCGAGAGCGAGGGTGGGTGCGGTAGGAGGGTTAGAGTTGGTGGGCGGGGCTCCGTTGGGCGACTTGGTTGATTTTATAGATATAGATAGATATAGAGAGTGATATATATATATATATATATATATATATATATATATATATATAGAGAGAGAGAGATTACTGATTAGATCCTGCCATGTTTTGAAAAAAATCTGTACAGATCCTCTGAGTATTTGATTTTTTCTAATTTCAAATAGTATTAAACATCAGTTTCCCACTGACTTAAAAAAGGAGAGTTGGGATTCTTCCAGTTTAGCACAATAAGTCTGCGTGCCAAAAGTGTAGTAAATGCATTCACAGTTTATTTGTCCTTCTCCACTTTAAACCCATCTAAAGAACACCAAACACAGCTGTTAATGGGTTAGTGGGGATTGTGAGACCAAGGCTGTCTGAAAGGTAATCAAAAAATTTTGGTCCAGAATGGTGTTAATTTGGTGCAGGACCAAAACATGTAATCCAGTGAGGCTAGGACTTGATTGCAGTGTTCGCAGGTTGGATCTTGCCCTGGAAACATTTTGGGAGAGTTTTAGGCAAGACAGATTTGCTCGATATATAATTTTGAGTTGAGTAATTGTATGCTTTGTGCATATAGAGCTCAAGTGAATGCTCTGCATTGCTACTTTCCACACCTTTTCTGATATATTAATTAAGAGATCTTTTTCCTAGTGTCCTCTTGGATCTTTGAAAGGGAGGGACTGTAAAATAATTTTATATATTGCAGAGATGGTGTCTGAGTCCTTGAAATTGAGCAATATTTTTTCCAGCATGGACAAGGGTGCAAAATGAGAAAAATCGGACAGGTTCTGTTTAACAAAGTTCCTAATTTGAAGATAGTGAAAGAAACGTGTAGCTGGAATGTTAAATTTGGAATGTAATTGCTCATAGGTTGCCAAGATGTTGTCTATATAAAGATCTCTAAGCAAGTTAATCTCAGGTTTTTTCCAGATTTTAAAAACAACATATGTTTGCGAAAGTTGAAAGAGGTGGTTCTTTTGCAGAGATTCCTCAGATAAAAGCTTCTTCATCTTAAAATGCTTTCTACATTGGTTCCATATTCTGAGTGAGTGAAGCACAATTGGGTTATTAGTATATTGCCGATAACTTGCATTTATTGGGGCACAGAGCAGGGAATATAAAGAAGTACTGCAGGATTTTAATTCTATTGCGTACCAGGCCTGTGTATGTT
Source organism: Polypterus senegalus (assembly GCF_016835505.1). Lineage (NCBI taxonomy): Eukaryota > Metazoa > Chordata > Cladistia > Polypteriformes > Polypteridae > Polypterus > Polypterus senegalus. The sequence goes on from NC_053168.1 coordinate 93,126,901, forward strand.
CATCTGTTTGTGTCCAAGTTTTTATAGCTTGTATGTTTGCTGCCCAGTAATAAAACTGAAAGTTGGGTAGAGCCATGCCACCCTCTGCCTTTGGTCTTTGTAGGGTTGCTCTTTGGATAAGTGGATGTTTTTGAGTTCCAAATAAATGAGGTTAGTGTTGAATCTAATTGCTTAAAAAATTATTTATTGATGTTTATTGGAATGTTTTGAAATAAAAAAGAAGCTTAAGAAGAATATTCATCTTAACAGTGTTAATTCTTCCAGCTAGAGTGAGATGAAGGGTTGACCATCTATGCAAGTCTTTCTTAATTTTTTCCATGCAGATGGCGAAATTTTGTTGATAAAGTGCTTTGTTTACTTGTGATGTTTACCCCTAGGTATTTAAACTGTTTTGCTATGACAAAAGATAAGGTGTCTAATCTATTATTATATGCTTGAGAATTCACTAGAAAGAGTACACTTTTATTCAGATTAATTCTGAGACCAGAGATCTTTTGAAATTCTGTGAGTGCTGTTAAGACTGCAGGCACAGAGTTTTGTGGGTCTGATATATACAGTATCATATCATCTGCATATAGAGAAATTTTCTGTTAAAGTCCTTCTCTGATAATCCCCTTTATCTGATCTGTATTATGACAGTGAACCACCAGTGGTTCAATGGCGATTGCAAATAGCAGTGGTGACAAGGGGCATCCTTGTCTGGTACCCACGTTCTAATTTAAAGTAGTCTGAACAAATGTTGTTGATACAAATTGAAGCTTCTGGATTGGCATACAGTAGTTTGATCCATGCACAAATGTTCGGGCCAAACCCAAATTTCTCCAATGTAGTAAAAAGGTATTTCCATTCAATCATGTCAAATGCTTTTTCTGCATCCAATGATAATAATATTTCTGGTATCTTAACGTCATTATTCAAAAGTGAAATTGGTCTGTATGATGCACATTGTAATAAGTCCTTATTTTGTTTAGGAATAACGATTACTGCTTGGCAAAAAGTTTGAGGAAGAGTTTGATTGTCTCTAGCTTCTGTAAATATTGCTAGTAGGAGGGGAGCTAGCTGAGTGGAGATTTTCTTATAAAATTCTGCAGGGTAGCCATCGGGGCCTGCTGCTTTCCCGCCTTGAAGTGACTTTATAGCATCTAGTAATTCTGATAACGCCAGAGGTTTATCCAGTTCCTCAGCACTAAAAGTATCTATTTGTGGTATCTGTAATGTATCCAGAAATGTATTACATTGTGTGCTGTCTTGTTTAAATTCAGTAGAATATAAGGATTTATAGTAGTCTCTAAATGTGTGCAATATATTTTTATGGTTGATGATTTTGTCTCTGTTTTGTGTTGGTGATTACTGGGATTGCGTTGCAGACTTCTTGCTTGTGGATTTGTTGAGCTAAAAGCTTATTAGCTTTTTCTCTGTGTTCATAGTAATGATGTCTTGATTTATAAATTAGTTGTTCAGTTTCTTTAGTTGTCAAGAAGTTGAGTTCTGAAATGCAGAGCCTGCCTTTTCCTGTGTAGATCCTCGCTTGGAAGCCTTGCGTGTTCATCTATTCTAGTAATTTTGCTTTTTAGCCCTGATACTTTATTGATTATTTATTTCTGTTGGAAAGATATGAAATAATCTGTCCTCTTAAGAAGGCCTTAAGAGTTTCCCAGAGTATTCCTGCAGAAATCTCTGAGGATGTATTTGTCACTAGGAAGAAACTATTTGTTTCGATATAAATTCTGTACAATTCTCGTCTGCTAATAGAAGAAGGTTGAGACGCCATCTGCGAGGTGAGTGTGTGGGGGCATAGTGACTTTAGCTCCAAGATCAGAGGTGCATGGTCGGAAATTTTTGCAAGATTTCAATTCTTGAGTAGCAATGATGTACTGGTGAGTAGTAAGAATTTGTTCTTGAGTTTGGGTTTAAAAACCTCTAGGGTTCTGATAAGTTGTGATCAGTTATAAACTTGTAATTGTCTTGGCAGTGTTAGATAGGACTTCTATCACAGGGGGGATGACATCTAAGAGTGGATTTAAAACACAATTAAAGTCCCCAGCCATCATAATTTTATGAGTGTTCACGTTGAGAATGGATGCAAATATATTTCCTATAGATTTCTTATCATCGACATTGGGTGCATAAGCATTTATGAAAAACATTTTACAGTTAGATAAGTTGTCCATGACCATCACATATCTCCCTTCAGGATGCAATACTATATCTGATGCTACAAATAAGACTGTTCTATGTGAGAATTCCCACACCTCTAGTTTTCTTTGTAAAGCTAGAATGGAACATTTGGTCAGTCCAGTCCTTTTGCAGCTGGAAGTGATCCTTGCTTAATAGGTGGGTCTCCTGTAAAAATACAATTTTAGCTTTTAAACCTGTTAGGTGAGAGAATACTTTCTTTCTCTTTAATTCGTGATTCAGGCCTTTAACATTCCAGCTCACAAAATTAACTGTCCCATCATGAAGACATAGATTCTGAATTTATGATGTCATTTTATAGTCTTAACTGAAAATGAGACACCTTTAACCTTAATTTCCTATTTCCCCAAAATTTATTGTCAAGCAGGCTATTGTTACGTTGGTAGTTATAATTGTTAGGATTAAAAGGATAGATTAGATATAGATATAGCCTGCTTTCTTTCTCTCCCCCCCTTAACCTCCCACCCTCCCATTTTGCCTCTCCACGTGAGGCTGGACTCCACTTCACGTAGTCCCGGTCCTCTGACAAACCCAGAGACAGAGCACGTCCAAAGCAAAACAAGCCCCCACACAGCGCCGTATTAGGATTAAAAAATAGAACTACCTATTACCAATATAGTCTAAATACTATATGCCTAAAATATAATCATTAACAAACTATGAACTTAAAATATAATCTTCAGCAATCTTAAAGTATTAAGATAATAAATCCGGATAATAAACCCGGGGAATGGTGTTAGAAAGTGGTCCAGAATAAGCATAGTAAGTCTTACTGCAATAATAACAATAACAGTAAACCAAGGGTATGATGTTAAACAGTCTCCTTTAGGGTAGAGAAAAAATAAATAAATAAAAAAATAATAAATAAACACAAACGTCTAACTGTAATTTAAAACACCAACAGATAGCATCCGAGTAATAAAGAGGATGTATAATTATATTACCCATATCTTTACAAATAGATCTGACAGTAGGTTATATATCCTTGCCATGTGATGACAGGCTACGACTCACTATTGTTTCAGATTAGTGTCGGGATCAGCTTTCTTAATTCCTTTTCTGCTTCTTCCATGCTGGCGAAGACATCAAATTGACCTTGCAATTCCACTTTCAGTTTGGCAGGATACAAGAGACTGTATTTGATATCAGCTTGACGTAACCGCTGCTTAATGTTGTAGAAGGCTGCACGTTTAGTAGCTGTTGCGGTAGAGAAATCAGGGAAGATATGAATGTGGTTATTTTCATATATAATCTCTTGTTTGTGTCTGAGGAGTGCCATCACCTCTAGCTTAAATAATAATCTCTTGAAGCGAATAATAAAAGATCTAGGTCTAACGGTATCTGATCCGCAAACGCGATAAGCCGCTGCTATCTCAGAATCAGCTTTACAGTCCTCTCCAATTATTTTAAAAAATAGTTCAGCTGCGAATTTCACTGGGTTTGGGCTTTCTTGATTTTCAGGTAGACCTTCGATTCTAATAGTTTTTCTTCTGCTTCCATCTTCCAAAGCAGCAAGTCTGTCTCCAAGTTTTTTGCATTCGCAGTTGGCAAGCTGTTGCTTTTGCTTCAGCACTGGAAGCTAGATTTTCAGCTGTTTCAACCCGAGTCGTGAATGTCTCCTTGACATCCTCCAGTTGATCAAGTGTGCTCAGTTTAGACGTGGTTTCCAGAATGTGCTCTTCAGTTTTAGCCAGCATATCTTTAATGACTGCCTCAAAGCGAATATATATGCATTTCTCCGAGTCTTTATTATCCTGCTGCAGTTCCTGTCGCAACTTCTCATTTGCCGTTTCACTTACCTTCTCATTTGCCTTCTCACTTTTCCTTATACCTTTCTTTATCTCTTGCTTGAGTTCTGCTTGAGCTTGCTTGAACTCAGCAATCATCACCTTCAGCTTAGACAGATCATTTCTGCTTTCGCGCACCGTAGGTGAGGCGGTGGGCTGTATTGCAACTATTACAGCTGGTGTTCCTGGCTCACGTGGGGTAGTTGAAAGCGCGGACTGCAACGCCTTTTCCAGTTTCAGATCTTCTCCAATCGGCGACCTATCGTGACCTGCGTCACTCGCACTCATACATTCGCTCCCCATTTCGCTCTCAGCCGGAGACGATGTAGCGGACCCTGGTCCTGAGGAGTCTGGGGTTTTGCCCATCTGATCCAGGTCAGTCTCTGAAAGGCCATACCTTGAGCTTGAACTTGGACTTCTTGGTCTGAGCTTGGATGTAGCTTTAGTTTTCATTTCTTTCTGAACCCCTTTCTTGTTGGCCATGTTTATATATGCTTGCATATGCTGTAGTAATACCCTCAGGTAGGATAAATACAGGATATCTCAGGATAATAAAAAAATAATATGAAAAATAACACCACTGCTAGCGGAGCTCCACTTCAGACATCCATCTCTCGCAACGGACGAGACCAAACTCTCGTCAGATCAGATCAGGTGTGAATTTATACTGGCGCTGTTAGTTAGAGTCAGATCAGAAGGGGGGCGAGGGAGAGCGTGAACGAGATTGATATAATAAAATTGAAAAAAACCTAACTTTTAGAAATGCCATACATTCACACCCGATCTGATGCTGTTCGTTTTCAAATAATGCATTAGTGCGATGCCGTTTTCTGATTGGTACTATTCTGGTCATAAAATGATTTCTTCAAAATGTCACATATATTCGTCTCTTTCCTTTTTTTCCCCCCGGTGCTGCATTGACAACGTGTACCAGAAGGCGTGAGCTTATTCAGTGTGGCAGGAGCACACAGGTGGCCAGTTTCTGTGTGATATAAGACGCTTGACTTGGCGGCGATCCGTGTGCATGTACTGTACAAGGCATGCACAGTAAGCACTGAGAAAAGAAAAGTGTTCTTTGCTCAACTTGTAGAAGAGCTTCGTCGTTGCTGCTTCTTACAAGAAAAGGCGATGGATAAAGCAAAAGAGGATGCAACATCGACAAGCTTCTGTTCCAAGACCGCCGCTTCCCCAGGAAAGCAAACTCATTCAATGTAAGGTGCCCCTTCAGTGTAATGGTAACCACAGCACAGAGAGAAGTCATGTCATAAATGTAGAAAGGACGGTCTTGCGTGTGAGGCTGATCCTCATATTAGCTGTGAACCACCAAATATTACCGAGAATGCACAAGTGGTCAACCAGCTGAGAGTAGGGAAGGCTGCAGGGATCTGTGGTGTCCGGGATGAACTTCTCCAGGTCGGTGGTAAGGCTGTCGTCCTGGAATTGCAAGCACTCTTTGCTTCCATTTGGGAGACTGGCGTCATCCCAACTGACTGCAAAATAAGACTTGTCACCCCCATCTGGAAAGGGAAGGGTGATCGCCTGGGTTGCGACAACTACAGGGGGATAACACTGCTCTCAGTTCCAAGTAAGGTCCTTGCTGGGGTCATGATCACCTGCTCACCTACCAGTGACGAGAGCAGTCTGGCTTTACGCCTAAGAAGTCTACCATTGACCGCATCCTGGCAGTGAGGGACCTCATGAAACGCAAACACGAATATCAGCAGAGTTTCTTTGCAGCCTTTGTCGATTTTCATAAAGCGTTCAATGCAGTTGATTAAGCTGCCCTGTGGGACATCCTGAGACTTTGCGGGATCCCCTCAAGGTTTACTGAATATCATGGTATCATGGCTTGCCTGTATACTGGTACTGTGACTGCTGTGCAGAGTGGAGAAAGAACCTCTGCGTTTTTCCCATTTGATTCTGGGGTGTGTTCTTGCTCCTTCTCTGTTCAATGCTTGCATGAAATAGGTGTCGGGCAAGGTCATGGGGTCCAGCAGCTGTGGGGCATCTGATGGTGAAGAAAGTTTTACTGATCTTTGCTGAAAATGCTGTGATCTTCGCAGAGTAAATGGAGGCTATGATCAGGGCTCTCGAGTGACTGAACGAGGAATCTGATTGTCTGGGCTTTCGAGTGCTCTGAATAAAAAACTAGATCCAAGGGCCTCATGCATGATGCAGTGCGTAGAATTCACACTAAAACATAGTGTATGGACAAAAATGGAAATGTTCGTACGCACAAAAACATCCAGATACATAAATCTGTGCATTCGCCAACTTCCATGTTCTTCCGCTCCATAAATCCCAGTCAGCGTGAAAAGTAACGCACATGCATGCACCTGCTGCCACTCCCAAACTCCTCCCAGAATTACGGCTCTTTGAATATGCAAATCAATATAAATAGCCCTTAAGCTCAATGTTCTGTGAAAAGGCAATGTCAAAAGCACGGGGGGAAAATCGAAGAATTTAAACGAATACCAAGGGTAGGCAAGGAAAAACGTATTATTTGTTGGTTTAAACAGTGGTGTAAACAACAAAAGGAAGTTGATCGAGTGACACAGAGTGTCAGAGAAGCTCAAAAGTTCAAGTTGACAAAGTCGCACAGTGCCTGAAATAAAAAAAGAAGTTGTCAGATATCAGTCGCCGTGAAAAGGCGAGTCGTAGCCCACCGTCTGAGTGTCATATGAAAGCTTATTAGGGTACAGAGAAAGAAAAAAAAAAACGTCAACTTTAATCTCGAAATTTCCACTTTAATCACACAGTTCAATTTGTCATTAAAGTAGAACATCATAAACTTCATCTTAATTTACTAGTTTCTCAAATTCCATCGTAACTAAAGTAAATGCTTTGTTTTGTATTTGTTCTTCTATGTGCTCTATGTGTGTGAATCACTATGTGCTTCTTAAACGGGCTTTCTCTTCTTCCGACTTGACACAGAATCCATTATATTTGTGATACTAAGGCTCTCTGAATAATTAAAATACCGAGATGTAAACTTGATTATCATTTTCATGATGACAGGAATTAAAGCATGTATTAAACATGGGAACACGGTGGCGCAGTGATAGTGATGAGCCGACGCCCTGTCCAGAGATTGTTCCTGCCCCCCGCAAGATGCTTGCTGCGCGACCTTGGATGAAATAATTTATTGCAGCAGTACTGTCTCTTTCAAATGTACTAACCCATAATTCCTGTCCTTCCTTTTCTTTCTCCAAATTCCCAATTGCCACACAATCAGCTTTGTAATAGGCGTTAAACTATCTGTAAGCTGAGAGCGCCGATTCTTCAGAACTTTTAAGGAAAATTTAAATATCTTCGTAGTACATGTTTAATTATTCTATCCATCTATCCTTTCAGTGTCGCACCAGCCCCAGCAAGAATACAGCGCGAGGCAGGAACAATCAGTGAACAGTGCGCCAGGTCCTTGTCCTCACATGTTTAATTATTAACAATACAGATTATTTAAATGAAGTAAAAGTTTTATCTGTGTAATAAACATATTTTTCTGCATTTCATCTTAAAAGTGAGGTCGTCATCATATGTAAATATGTGCTTTATAAAGTAGCTCAGGTTGTGCAATATAACGATTGCAAGTTTACAGTGAGGTGATTGTACTAATAAGTACAAACAGTTCTACAAGGAGCACTTGGACTGATTGATTGCGTTTATAGATCTTGGGATTAAACTGTTTTCGAACCACACGGTCCATACAGGAAAGGCTCTGAAGCGTTTGTCACATGAGAGCAGTTCAAATAGGCAGCATGGCTGAGGCGGTGTCTGCTAGATGCTGTATACTGATAATTCTCTTTCCAATCAGCTGCTGTAGAGCTGTGATTCCACACTCAGAGTGATAGAAATACTCTGAGTGGTGCAGTGAGAGTAATATGGAAAAAGATGATCTGCTGTGGCAAAACGTAACGGGAGCAGCTGAAAGAAAAAGGTGCAGTGAGAGTAACAACGGTAAAGCAGCTGTTGTATTTGGAACAGTTTGGCTATTCTGTGGACCATTATATTGTTACAGGTTAATTATAATCAGATGCCTTAAACTAATAAACAATATGCGGTTAATTTCAGTGTATATGATAAAGCTGCGTCAGGGATGTGGATCTAAAAAAGAAAGGGAAACCACATTGGAACCAAAGCACTGTTTTGTCGCTGGGTGCCAGAACTTGTGTACGCCAGGGTTTGAGCTACTGTAAAAATGTGTGTGGCTTTATACCAAGTTTAGGTTTTATACATCGCGATTGGAGCGTGGAAACAGGAGTATGCAACATTTTTGAATGTACGCACTGTTTATACATGAGGCTCTAGGCCTTTAATGACTTCTTAGGCATAGCCATCAATAGTGTGTCTGTGTACGGAGAGAGTGTCGATCTTGTCGAGAGGTTTACTTACCTCGGCAGTGACATTCATGTCTCTGGTGAGTCTTCCTATGAAATCAGTAGAGGGATTGGGAGAGCATGGGGGTGTCATGAGGTTGCTGGAAAGGGGTGTGTGACACTACCGATATCTATGCGATAGGACGATGGACCAAGTCTTTAGATTCCTGGTGCTTTCTGTCTTGCTATATGGTTGTGAGAGAAGGACACAATCCATTGGACACGTTTGGTACTGTCTTTTCACAGAATCCTTAGGTACTGCTGGTTTGACTTTGTGTCAAATGAGCGGTTCCTCATGGAGTCCCGAATGAGGCACATTATCTGCATTGTTAGGGAGTGTCAGTTACGTCAGTTCGGCCATGTAGTACAATTCCTGGAGGGTGATCCGGCTTGTAGAATCCTCATTGTTGAGGACACAAGTGGCTGAACCAGGCCAAGGGGATGCCCACATAACACCTGGCTCTGGCAAATAGAGGGTCATTTCTGAAGGGTGGGAATGGGCCATGGGTCTGTCTGAGGGGTTCCCAACCAGGATCCCGAGCTGTTTCATGGTGTCGTGAGTATGGCAATGCGCTGTACCAGTGCATGATCTCAAACCTGACCTAATGTCAGTCACCCCTAAGTGAGTTTCCTGCAGTAACCAGTGTTAATATGGCAATTGTGTAAAATACTGAGGCAGTACAAATTGTGATTTGAAGAATTCAGGCCTGGACATTCTTCAACATGATAGAAAGATTATTCTTATTTGAAGAAAATAGCTAGAAGCAGAAAATCTAAACATGTAACTGGATATAAAGGAGCAGAAGCAAAGTGTAGGTCACCAATTAGTTAGCTAGACCCAGAAACACAGCCATAAATAAGGCTATTGCTCAGTTAAGGGTTTTCAACTTCATTTACAGTGGAACCTCGAGATACGAGTTTAATTTGTTCCAGCACTGAGCTTGTATAGCGAATTTCTCGTATCTAGAACAAACTTCTCCATTGAAAAATAATGCAAATCCAGTTAATCCGTTCCGCACCCCCAAAAATATCAACATAAAAATCAATTTTCCTAACAAATAACACTGATAAATAATATATACAAGTGGAACTTTGGTTTGCAAGTAACTTGGTTTACGAGTGTTTTGCAAGACATCCTAAATTTTTTAATTAATTTTGACTTGATAAAACGAGCGATGTCTTGCACTACAAGTAGTATGGATACGCTTTGTCTGCTGAGCGTCATGTGAGCATAACTGAGCTGATGGTTCTTCTCTCTCAGGCGCATCTTTCTCTCGCACACGTCTCTCTCTCGCTCGCGCGCGCCTCTCTCTCTCTCACCTTATCTCTCTCACTTGCTTGCGCGTGCCTCTCTCTCTCTCTCCCCTTATCTCTCTCGCTCTCGCTTGCCTCTCTCTCTCCTTATCTCTCTCGCTCGCGCACGTGTCTCTCTCTCTCCTCTTGAGGGCAATCGTCTCCTATTCTCCATCTGTATGTCCGCGATATTTTTGGATACGCTTATACAGCGAACTGCTACAGCGATACAATGAAATCACAAGCGCACAAATGTGTAGATCCTCACGCTACGGGAGAACAAGGAACACTGATTGGGCTGACGGGCTGGCAGCGTCAGCTTGGGTGAATCCCCGAGTCAAGGCGGATTGGGAAACGCGTCACGCATAACCACAGCCTGGCTTGTGGCTCTCGCTACGAGCCAATGCTCATATATAGATCCGAATTTTTCGCTCATACTTTCCTCTTATCTTGAATTTCTCATATACAGAGGTGATCGTATCTAGAGGTTCCAATGTAATTATTTATTTTTGGAAGCCTTGGATAAAGCAAAGCTTTATTGATACATGGGAAAGCTGCTTTTGGCATTGAATTTGTTGATGGCTCACAGAATGTTCCTTGGGAGAATCGAAAAACTGATGAGAATCGCTCAAGATATGCTTCTGTGACACCTGGTAATGAAGGAAAGATTGAAAACCAAGTTCCTTTTGCATTTCTCATCATCAACAGGTTCATCACTCGCTTTTACTGGAGGTCACCGTGGAGAAATCAGGGAATAATTTCATATGGGCTCCCTCATAAAACATCTCTGGCACTTTATGGCTCTCAGCCACTACATGTTATCTGTTGGTGTATTTTTAAAACCTAATGATGAAGATACGGAGTTTGGAAGAATCTAGTCATTTAGATTCTGTGAGCCATTTTAATCTCTATATAGTGCCTCTTAAAGTTGGAAGCTATTGTGGTCACGTTTTGGTAAGAGAAACGGGTGTATCAGCGTTCTACAAGTTTTCAGGATGGCCCATATTTGTAAATTTTGTCTGTGTTCACAAACTTCTTGGTTTGTTGTCCTTCAATTTAAGACCTGCAATCTCTTTGCGCAAGCAACCAATATCCTCACCATTTTATGAGACATCGAACTTTAGAACTTTCATCCATCCATCCATCCATCATCCAACCCACTATATCCTAACTACAGGGTCACGGGGGTATGCTGGAGCTAATCCCAGCCAACCCAGGGCACAAGGCAGGAAACAAACGCCAGACAGGGTGCCAGCCCACCGCAGGTACAACTTTCATTTCCTTTTTAATGTAGCATTGCATCTTGATTCTGGTGATTTCCAATCTGTTTGGTAAAGTGTTCTTGGATTTTGCCATTTAAAGTGTTTTGTTTGTTCCAAGAAAAGACTTTTCATCATCTCCCTGTAAGACTTGCTCAGATGTCTTTGATTCAAAAGCTTTCAAGTGAGCTCTTCAGGCAGAATGAGGCATCTTGTAGCTCAGTAAGCTAAACAAAATCCTTTTCACCTTTAAGTAGCCTATTTGAGAGTTAGGGGAATGAAGCAAGACAGATAAAAAGGTGTGAAGTTGCTGGCCTGAAAGTATACTAAACTGCAATTACAATGAGGATGCATGTCTAAGGCTAACAGGTAATGCATATAAAGTATGTTATCTTTTACTGCATAAAGTCCTTTCTTCTTCTTTTTTCTTTCGACTGCCACAGTGGATCATCTTCTTCCATATCTTTCTGTCCTCTGCATCTTGTTCTGTTACACCCATCACCTGCATGTCCTCTCTCACCACACCCATAAACCTTCTCTTAGGCCTTCCTCTTTTTTTCTTGTCTGGCAGCTCTATCCTTAGCATCTTTCTCCCAATATACTCAGCATCTCTCCTCTGCACATGTCCAAACCAACGCAATCTCGCCTCTCTGACTTTGTCTCCCAACCGTCCAACTTGAGCTGACCCTCTAATGTACTCATTTCTAATCCTGTTCATCCTCGTCACACCCAGTGTAAATCTTAGCATCTTTAACTCTGCTACCTCCAGCTTTGCCACCTGCTTTCTGGTCAGTGCCATCATCTCCAACCCAAATTATTTAAAAAAATATATATTTAGATTAGTAGAAATGTTCTTGAAATATTTACTATATATTCATATCTCTTATCAAGTTCTCTTAAAGCTAAAAAAGTTTATTTATGCATACCCAGTTATTTTTTTTTAATTTCTACTACTAATTAAATTAAAACATACAATTCTACTTTGAGCTTTAGAATTTTGACATAGTTTTTGGTAGTAGTGGCGCCAAAAATTTTGTATTAAGGTGGGCCTAATGTTACTGTAATTATTTTTAAATTTACATTTATAAAGAAAAATAGATTCATAAATGGTCATGAAATGTTTTGAAAGACTTGCTACTCAGCACATTAAAGCTAGCCTCCCTCCCATCTTCGATCCTTGCCAGTTTGCTTATAGATCAAATAGATGCACGGAAGACACCTTTAGTACAGTCCTCCATTCAGTAAATGAGACATCTGGAGCACTTGGAGACCTACGTAAGGATGCTATTTGTTGATTATAGCTCAGCGATTAATACAGTCATCCTTAGCATACTAATCGATAAACTGCATAACCTGAACTTTTCCTCCTTCTGTGCTTGCATAAAGGATTTCCTCACAGTTCAATCACAAACTGCTTCTCCACTTTCACACTTGGCACCAGCTCCCCTCAGAGCTGTGTACTGAACCCACTTCTGTATACCCTGTACACTTATGACTGTACATCTAATTACTTCAGCAACACTATCATCACTTTCTCTGATGACTACACTGTGGTAGGTCTCCTAACTGGTGACAATGAGTCACCATATAGGCACAAGGTGCAGAAGCTATCAGTGTGGTACTCCAGGAACAATCTCTCACTCAACACCTGCAAAACTAAAGAGATGGCATGTTATACAGAAAAAGAATGAAAAATACATTTACAGAGATCTAAAACAGATACAGTGACACAATTCTTAATATTATAACAACCTTAGTATAACAGACCACCCTTTGTCACTGGATCTGTGACAAAACAATCCCTGAGAATCTTATTCACAAAGCAAAAGGTACTCAGTCCCCCGTCACAGCGTAGATATTTCAAGTCATTTATGGACATGTAAGATGTAATAGCACAATAGCTTCTGTACCATTCATCTAAAACCAGCATAAACATGGACAAACAGTTACATTTAACATGCTGTTATCAAGTAGTGATCACTGTATCTCATCAATGGTGTTAGTGGAGATTTTTGCCGTTATTTCTTACATAGTCTGTGTTGTGTCTACATATTACTGAATTCATGCAGTGGGTGTCATAGCATCAGATTATATTAGAATCCTATATAGCATCTTGATAGATTACTATTCTTTGGCACTCCTATCATTTCTAGCTTCAATGTGTTGCTAGATGTGCCCCACCCTTTGGTGTCTGATCCCTTTATGAGTTACAATAGTTGTAACATAACTCAGATGCTATTCTAGCTTCATTGCTATAATTATTAATTGTTCTTAACTAGTATTATTGATAATTGTTCATTCACTATCTGTTATCCTCCCCAACTTCACTATCAGATGTTCTATTCCAAGTTAACAATTTACAAGTTCACATCATTGATAAATCATGCATCTTTGAACCCTTCTTATAATAGTTTCAAGTATATTCCTAGGCTTGATATATATATATATATATATATATATATATATATATATATATATATATATATATATATATATATATGCCTTGTCCAACCCAATGGTTTGTTAACAATGTCTCTTTCTTGGTGGCTTTGCAGATTGGTAACTTTGCAGATCCGTTTGAACAAAGTGTGACTTTTTCAAGGCACTAAAGGTTTTTTTTTTTTTTCTCTTACTGGAACAAAGTAAACGGTCCTTTCACCACTAGGGAGCTCATAAGATGAACATATGGTGACTGCCCCTTTTTAGCAGAGGTACACTTCCCTCTAGGCTTGCACTTTATCCAGTGGTCATTCATGGGAGCCTTCAACAGCTGTCACATCACCTCAGTGGCTACAGCCTGTCCTTTTAGAGTCCATAAAACTTGTCTTAGTAGTAAAAATGTCTGCTCACATCATGGCATCAAGTTTGAGTAGCTAGACTTACAATCTTTCTTTAGCTCTTCACTCTGTTCCCTCTGGAAAAGCAAGTGTTTCTTCACTAGCTATTCTCAGTTATGTGCAGCAGATTTAAAGTCATTAGTGCAGTACAGTCTCTGTAAATCTTCGTTTGTGTGTACACCACCTGTTATTTCATTGATGAAACTTTACCACTGAATGGAGAGGCTTTAACCACTAAATTTAGTGGCCAAACTCAAACCACTTGCTAGGCTAAACTAGAGAAGGGTGCAAGGTAGAGCAAATACATAACATAAAGCAATTATTTCCCAATCATATGTATCATACAAATGCAGCATTATAAATGACAATTCTAGACCCGCAGTTCAGTCTCATAAAATAACAGTAAGAAATAGAGTAATACATTTAAACTATGCTAGTGACAATGTGTCTTCAGTAGGATCATACATTACACAAAATTAACACATTGCCCCAGTTATCCAAGTGTTTTAACTTATAACAGGATATTACATACAATGGTTCTAATGTATAACTGAATAATCCATTTTGCTATGTGCATTATCACTGAGCATTAACTTAATATATTGATGTAATAACAACTCTTCCTAAAATTAATCACTTGCAGAGACAAATCAATACATGTATTTCAATTCTAATACATTTTGTAATTACTGAAGTGATAATAATAATCATTTGTCATACATCAAAATATGTAAACCCTCTATACTGGTTTTTTTTTTTTCATGAAGACAAAAATCAGTCTAGTGTTCATTTGTTTGCATTTTTTCATTTAAACATTTAACACTTGCACTAAATCAGCATGCAAGAAAATTATTCTAATAGCTGCTGTTCATTAATTTATGATTGATAAATATTCACTATCCTTTGATTAGATTATTTCTAATTGCTCTGCCCAAACTTGCTATTAAGCTATTTTTTGCAACTTGTATAGAAACATAGTTTGTGTTTTTCATCCGCTGGTCAGTGGATTTGCTGAATCTGGAGAAAAAGAACATCTATAGATTTTAAATACAACTTTTATGCTTATAATACTTTAAAGGAAATTCAGATTTGAAAATTCTTCTCTTTAATTGACCATGTTACAAGCTATTCTGAGATTCGTCGAGGTCAATAAGTCATGGCGTTATTTAAACTCTGCATCTGTTTGCAGGCTTCAAAGACACAGACCAGGCACAGATTGTGTTATCAATCACCAGTCATGATCACTATTGATATTCACATGTATTACATTTAACTTTGAATATTATTATATGGGACGTCTCCCATTTCTACAGTTTATTTAACATTCTTAGTCAGCTGACGAACATAGAAAGACAGACTTACAAATGACAAACGCGCATCTGCCACCCCAGACTCTGAATAAAGATAATTTATTCGTCTTTTATTTTCATTTCTAGATTCTAAACTCTGCTTCATGTCCAAGCAGAATTACTTGGCTAAAGCAGAAATTCGTTCACTAGAAAACAGACAATCAACCTTCACTCGTTTCAGTCATTTCTGCACACAGTATTTGGCAATTGCTTCATTCTTTCACATATTCACGTTCTCTTTTACAACAATACTTCATTCACAGAATAAAGTTCTCGATTTCTAGCACACGTGCTATAAACTCACTCGAGGTTGTGCCTTTTTGTTTATCTATAGGATTTCACCGTGCAACACACTTAAACGCGTCTTTTCCTTCGTGCTTCTTATTAATCAAAAAACATCTCAGGCCGCAAGCTGATATTACAAAAAGTTACGCGGTCACAGAGAATATCCTGACTTAACAAGGAAAGCATACATGCTTGAACCTTTATCTCGTATCACCGGGCAAGTGTGCTAACCACTGCACCACCATACATTCCCTTAAGAGTTCCCAAAATACATAACCTCCATTCATGCACAATCGGGCACATGCTACATATCCGCGAGAACTTGTCTCCCTTATTATTTAGTATTATTAAAAGAGCATTTTTCCTTTAAACTTGAACAGGGTTTAAAAGAAAAAATGTTTTGCACGTTTATAAGTTTTAAACAGAAGTGGAGACATTCTATTTTGATTTGCTTTAAACCAATTACACATATTATTTTTCTTTGTCTTATGAGAAACTGCCTCATGTTTTTAACTTTATACTTATCCAAGTAATCCCTTCTTAAAACAAAGTTTGGCCAGTACTTACCAGAAGGTACAAAGGCATGTTTCTTATTTTAACCCCAAATGTATTTATTCTTTTTCCACTTTTTAGTTAGAGCTCTTTTGCATTTTAGCACTATATGTGTGCACTGTTTTACAAATTCTTTTTAAACATTATCTTATAACGTAGGTTCGTTATTTAAGCTATATTTAAAAGGCAATTTAATTATTTCTGTGCGTTTAAAATTTAAACACACGGCAATTTCTTAAAAGTACCAAAATAGTTGGGGTTTTGCCAAAACCTTTAACCTTTACCCTTGTAGACTGATAGAAACAGCTGTCAGCTTGCAGACTGCGTTTACCACGTGGACGAAGCTTGTATTTTTTTTTGCATCGGGCTGCTAGGATACCATTAAAGATTTCTACAAATGATTTTAGCGATCGTGATCGAGACGTTATGGATTCTATCGCTGTTGATTTTATTTTATCTTTAAGTTTTTTCAGCTCCGCTGGATTATTACGCAAACTGCAAGGTAAATGTATTACCTGCATGTCTGTTTGTCTGCTGCAAAAAAATACAATAACGCTCCGTTCTTTATAGTTTTTCAATATTGTTTTCTAATGGCTAGCGATGTAATTTATTTTAAATACGTCTTCCCCAACACAGCATTTACTTTTCTAGGTAGATTTTGGGCTTCGTACGGCAGTGCATTAATCTGTGCTGCCCACCTGGGTGCCCCTTGGCTTTATTTTGCACGACTGGTCTCGCGTCTATAATTGTACAATTTTCATTATTATCCGTTAGCGCTTCTCCGTCACCTTCGTCGTCTTCCCAGATATTGTCGTCACTATCTGAGTTATGTATACTGCCATCCCATGTTTCTGGGTTCAAATCGCCTTGCATTATGGCTCGTACTTTAAATGAGGAAACGGGTGTGTTTTGCCTTTTTTACGGCGCTTAGCATGCACTAAACAGACAGCTAGCGTAGTACATTTAGCTTCCCACTCGTTCGCCCGAGACGTCGCATTTTCCATGCATTCTCGAGTTATCAGTTGCTTGTCTTGTAAGTTTTCTATTTCTTGTTTAAGTTCCCCACATTCGATGATCATATTCTGCAGTTTATGATCCAACTCACGTACTGCAGTTAATAAAAGCCAGCCGATCTCACCGGCTGCTTGTTGTTCCTTCGTTCCCCTGCGCTCCAGCCTGAGCGCCAATCCCGCCTGTTGGACATTTGAAGGAGTCACTTTTCACTCTAACTCAGGCCATGCAATTGGGGATGTATAATTATTAAATAACTCGGCCACGGTTGTCCATGACAGTGCGCGCGACCAACCAGGAAATTGG